>NC_056751.1:63381065-63418565 GCF_019279795.1 Protopterus annectens
GATATTAAGGTTAGCGGCACATCGAGGCAGGGCCTGAACGATCATGTGCCGTTAAAACCTGCGTTGAAAGCTAGATCGCTCAGATAATGTATATATTTTTTGATAACTTTCATTTTTATTTAATGTATTGTTCGATAAGTATTTTTATCTGACATTTTTTGTCATACAATTTTTAGTGGTGTTGTGTCTTTAAAATTTTAACAGGATATGACATATGCATATTTGAACTATTTAATGAAGGAAGTGATGCCATTTTTATGTATGTCTGATGAAGCGGGTGAACCGCGAAAGCGCTCACATCGATTAAAACTTGGATTCTTTGATTTTACATTTGGCAGTTTTTGGCAGTTATTTGATCATTTTTGCCAAACTTTGTTCATTTCATTTGTGGACTATACCTTCAGCCAGTTCTGGGATTTGTTTGGTTCATACCTTGCTGTGGTTTCTGGGTTTGTTTTAATATATATATATATATATATTTATATTTATATATATATATATATATATATATATATATATATATATATATATATATATATGGTTCTACCTTACATAGTCGACAGTGCAGAACATCGACAACGCAATCGCGATCGCCAGAAGATCAAAAATGCAGAAGACTGACGGATGAAAACACCGACGCTGAGGATACCGACATGAGAAAAGGCTGGGTAAGTATGCGGTAGTGACGGACGTTAGGGTGCGAGTAAGGTAAGTGTGGATATTGACGGTCTGTGGGAATAGGGGTGGGTTAAGTGAGTTAGGGTTAGGGCGCGGGTTAGGTAAGTGTGCGGTAGTGAAAGTCTTTGGGTTGGGGGGGTTAAGTGAGTTAGGGTTAGGGCACGGGTTAGGTAAGTGTGTGGTAGTGAAAGTCTTTGGGTTAGGGGCGGGTTAAGTGAGTTAGGGTTAGGGCGTGGGTTAGCTGAGTGTGCGATAATGACGGACCTTAGGGTTAGGGTTTGGGTTAGGGTTGTAGATAGTTGTGTATGTGAGGTTTAGTGTGGGTTTGTAAGGATTTTGGTGTGCTTGTGTTGTGTGTGTGGTTTTTGGACAGGGGATGTGTTTTGTTTGTTGATTGTTGTTATTGTGGTGTGTACAGCCTATGAGGTTTCATGTTTGTGAACCGTCGGTTATTTCGTTGTCGGGCATGTGAGGTGTCGTGTTTATGCACTGTCGATTATGTGGTGTCGATGATTGCGTTGTCGGTGTTCTGCACTGTCGACTATGTAAGGTAGAACCATATATATATATATATATATATATATATATATATATATATATATATATATTTACATAAACATACACACACACACACACACACACACACACACACACACACACACATATATATATATATATATATAAAATATATATATAAACACTCACACATATATGTACACATACATATATGCATACACACACACACACGCACACACACACACACACACACACATATATATATATATATATATATATATATATATATATATATGCATACACACACACACACACACACACACACACACACACACACACACACACACACACACACACACACACACATGCAGTATGGGTGCATACAATTTGTTATTTATAATAAACTTAACATAGTAGAGTTAAGCATTATTAATGTATACATTCTAGTAAATGTTTAATGTTTTACTTATTTACTGTCGCACATTGGATGTGTTCCAGATGCAGTCTTTGTCAATGTCTTTATGACAGTATTTTTTTTTGTATTGCTAAGTGAATTTATTACTTCTTGTTATTATCTTTGCCAATGTAGCCTGAGTTGTGGCTGAAAACGGTCTTTCACTTTCCTGGTTACCAAAGTATAAATAAATATGAAATAGAAAAAAAGTGGGGGCGAACATGACAGAAATAATTAAGGAACTAGTAAAGCACATTTTAATTCTGCATCATTCATAAGACAGAAAAAGGCACTTCCCACTGAAGGCATTGGAAAGCAGCAGGCAGACTTCGTTTGGCATCATATTACTTGTTACCTGAAAATGTACAGCAAGGATGATTTACTGCAGTGAGAGTTTTCACACTTCAACATGAGAGTGTGGGGGAAGGTCTGTCAATTCTTTTAGAACTGCAACATAATTCCTTTACAAAAGCCTGCTATTTACCTATTTTCTTTTGCTGGTAGCAGCTAACAGCTATTTATGGTATAGAACAAGCTCTGACCAGGGCCGGCCTTAGCTGATATGGCGCCCTAGGCAAACTAGTGCTCTGGTGCCCCTTAAGCCCCACCCACATTATACTCATGAAACACCCCTACAAGCCACGCCAACAGGTATGTCACACCCCAAAAAAGCCACTGCAGTCATTCACTTCCCAAGAAAACCAGTCCGGGGGTCGCTTAGCTTTATACCCTCAGGCCTGGCAAAATCTTACAACAGACAACTGGGTAAAAAGCGTTGTTACCAGAGGTTACAGAATACCCTTCCTATCCCCCCCCATTCCAAAGAGAAGACTCCCAGATGTGCCGCCCCATCTGCGAGAACCTGCAGCTATGGAAATTTCAAAGCTGCTAGAAAAAAGAGTCATCCAACCAGTCCCAGCGGACCAAAGAGGATTCGGAACTTACTCAAGGTTCTTTTTAGTTCCAAAGAAGACAGCGGACTGGAGGCGATTCTGGACCTAAGCAACCTCAATTCCTACGTCAAGAAAGAAAAGTTCAATGGTCACGCTTCAATCGATCCTTCCATTCTTACAGAAGGATGACTGGATGTGCTCAATAGATCTGAAGGACGATACTACCACATCAAAATGGCCAGGGCGCCCAGGGATCACTTGCGCTTCGGCTGGGAGCCAGTCATTTTCAATTTGAGCCCTGCCCTTTGGTCTGACCTCAGCCCCAGGGTTTTCACCAAATGCATGGCAGTGGTAGCATCTCACCTGAGACGCCTAGGATTCCAGGTGTTTCCGTATCTGGACGACTGGCTCCTTTCTGCCACCACCCAGCGTCGACTGATACAGGCCAGGGATTACACTCTACAGATTTGTGTTCACCTCGGAATTTCCGTAAATTTCGAAAAATCTTTATTACAGCCATCACAGCATATCTCATTCATAGGAGCGGAATTGGATACGCATCATTTAATTCTAAGGCTTCCTCCAGAAAGGATAGCCTCACTACAAAGCAACATATCTCTTCTTCTGTCATCCAAAAAATCCCCGGCAAGACTGGTTCTAAAGGTTTTGGGTCTCATGGCAGCTTCTCTCATTGCGATACCCCTGGGAAGACTGCACATGAGAGTTCTACAATGGCTACTGTTTGCACAATGGTCGTTCCAACAGCTACCTCTAACACACGAAATTCTGATCACAAACACATGCAAATCGCACCTAACTTGGTGGCTTCAGACTTGCAACCTTTCCAGCGGAAGACCATTTGTGCTACCCTCGCCGACAGCTACGGTGACCACGGATGCTTCCCTGATAGGGTGGGGGGGCATCTTTCAGGGACAGACAGTCCAAGGCGAATGGACCAATTTAGAGTACAATCTGCACATCAATGTTCTAGAGTTGAGGGCAGTGTTTCTAGCGTTGCAACACTTTGCTCCCCTTCTTCCTCTAGGGACTATTGCAGTTCAGATGGACAACATGTCCGTAGTCTGGTACATAAACAAACAAGGGGGAACCAAGTCCTATCAGCTATGCAGAGAGGCCATGAGAATCTGGCAATGGGCGGAGTCCACGGGTCGCTTTCTGATAGCAGCGCACATCCCGGGGTCATCCAACGTCATAGCCGACAGGCTGAGCAGAGCAATCCTATTGCCTCACGAGTGGTCCCTAAAACAGTCAGTTGCGAAGAGTTTTCGCAAGTGGGGCCAGCCTTCCTGCGATCTTTTGCGCCTCCAATGAACGCCAAATGCAGGAGCTGCTTTGCCCTATTACCCTCCAGGAAGTCCCCAGGGACGCACTGGTTCACGATTGCCCCGGGTCTCCTGTACACTTTTCCCCTTTCCCTGATTGCAAAGTTTCTGCAGAAAGCCAACAACCTGCAAAGGACGATTATCCTCATTGCCCCATTCTGGCCTCGTCAAATCTGGTTTCCCTTTCTTCTGGCACACCGCATTCGGGCCCCCTGCATCCTGGACCCGAGCCGGATCTACTGACCCACTCGTCAGGGGCTCCCCACCCTTCGCTCTTGTCACTCCATCTAGCAGCTTGGTTGCTCCGCTTCCCTACTTAGCCAGGTCTGATCTTCTTTCACCTGCAGTTCAGAATATACTAGTGGCTTCTCACAAAGCTTCCACTACAAAGACCTACACTAGTAAATGGAAGCGCTTTGTTTTCTGGGCACATTCACAGCATTTGGATCCTGTTATAGTTCCTTTAAACAAGATTTTGGAATTTTTAACAGAGTTGTTCCACCAAGGAGCTTCTCCTGCCACTTTAAGAGTGCAATTGGCTGCCATTTCCAACTTTCATGTGGAAGAATGTGGGCACCTATTATGGCTCACAGACTTTGTAAGGCCTTTTAAAAGGATCGCTCCATATTAGACCACCAGTTAGGACTCCTACATCTCCGTGGAATCTGAACCTTTTGTTGTCTAAATTGATGTTGCCTCCATTTGAACCGGCTTCCTCTTGTCCATTGAGGTATTTGTCGTGGAAGACCCTCTTTTTGGTGGCCATTACATCGCTAGGCGGTGTCAGAGCTACAGGCTCTTTCTGTTAAACACCCTTATCTGATCTTTCACTCTGACAGAGTATCTCAAGACTAATCCATCCTTCCTCCCCAAAGTCTGCTCTATTAATAACATTAATCAATCCATTGAACTCCCTACCTTTTTCAAAAATCACTCCAATAAGTTGGAGTATATGTTACACAAGTTAGATGTTCATAGACAACTTAGATTTTACTTGGATAGAACAAAGGATCACAGGAAATCAGATCAACTTTTTATAGCCTTTGGACAGCAGGAAAGGTGTAGCAGTTACTAAACGAACCCTTTCCAAATGGCTAACTGATTGCATTGTGTTTGTTTATGCTACTTCAGAACAAACTTTACCTGCCAACCCCAAGGGCACTCTACAAGATCAGTATCTACATCCCTGGCTCATGCAGCCTGCCACCATTAGACACTATTTGTGCAGCTGCCACTTGGTCTAAACCACATACATTCATTTCTCATTACAAAGTGGACAGGGTTTCTAGGGACAGGGCATCCTTTGGTTCCACTGTGCTCAAGAACGTTCTCCCATGAGTTCCTCAAGAACATGGAGCTAGGATGCTACCCATGTGTTAGAACAAACGGCGAGATCGAACACTCTCACATTTAGAAGTTATGTTCTTACCATAACGTTCCATGTGGAGTGTTCATCTCGCCTTTGTTCTTACATTCCCACCCTCCCACCCTCAGGAAGAACGTACAGTTTGGTGCCTGGTCTGGTTATTCTGCTTCTGCATTGCAGTTGTTGTGTATATATGTATGTACATATGTATATATAGCTATAAGTGTTCTTGTAGTTATGTAGCTTTTTGCATGAGTGTGTTCTCTCTCTGACTGCTGGTTTGCTTGCAAACTAGATCTGAGGTAAAGGCAGAGGGGGATTGTGGGAGTTAGGTTGGTCTCGAGCTTCTTCTCGATGCAGAGCTTGCAAGCGGCCGACACGGAGCCGAGGATCGGCTCCGAACCCATGTGTAAGAACAAAGGCGAGATGAACACTCCACATGGAACGTTATGGTAAGAACATAACTTCTAATTTTTGTCTTTGTGTGTGTTTCGTTTGTGTGTTGTAGTGTTGGTAGGATGGTGTATGTGTTGTGTTGTGTATGGTGTGTTTACATTCGCAATTTTGATTTTCACGTTTTTTGGGGTTTATGTATTCCGAATATTCAACTTTATAGTTTCGAAATACTGAAATTTGATATTTCAGTATTTTGAGAGTTATAAAGTGAAAAAACACACACACACACACCTATATATATATATATATATATATATATATATATATATATATATATATATATATATATATATATATATATATATATATATATATATATATACACACACATACATAAATATATACACACACACACACACACACACACACACACACACACACACACACACACACACACACACACACACACACATAAATATATATATATATATATATATATATATATATATATATATATATATATATGGTTCTACCTTACATAGTCGACAGTGCAGAACATCGAACGCATAATGATCGCCAGAAGATCGAAAATGCAGAAGACCGGATGAAAACACCGGCGAGGATACCGACTATGAGAAAAGGCTGGGTAAGTATGCGGTAGTGACGGACGTTACGGTGCGAGTAAGTTAAGTGGGGATATTGACGGTCTGTGGGGATAAGGATAGGTTAAGTGAGTTAGGGTCAGGGCGCGGGTTAGGTAAGTGTGCGGTAGTGAAAGTCTTTGGGCTAGGTGCGGGTTAAGTGAGTTAGGTTAGGGGCGGGTTAGCTGAGTGTGCGATAGTGACGGACCTTAGGGTTAGGGTTTGAGTTAGGGTTGTAGATAGTTGTGTATGTGAGGTTTAGTGTGGGTTTGTAAGGCTTTTGGTGTGCTTGTGTTGTGTGTGTGGTTTTGGACAGGGGATGTGTTTTGTTTGTTGATTGTTATTGTGGTGTGTGCAGCATGAGGTTTCGTGTTTGTGAACCGGTGGTTATTTCGTTGTCGGGCATGTGAGGTGTCGTGTTTATGCACTGTCGATTATGTGGTGTCGATGATTGTGTTGTCAGTGTTCTGCACTGTCGACTATGTAAGGTAGAACCATATATATATATATATATATATATATATATATATATATATATATATATATATATTTACATAAACATACACACACACACACACACACACACACACACACACACACACACATATATATGTATATATATATATATATATAAAATATATATATAAACACTCACACATATATGTACACATACATATATGCATACACACACACACACACACACACACACACATATATATATATATATGCACACACACACACACACACACACACACACACACACACACACACACACACACACACACACACACACACACACACACGTGCAGTATGGGTGCATACAATTTGTTATTTATAATAAACCTAACATAGTAGAGTTAAGCATTATTAATGTATACATTCTAGTAAATGTTTAATGTTTTACTTATTTACTGTCGCACATTGGATGTGCTCCAGATGCAGTCTTTGTCAATGTCTTTATGACAGTATTTTTTTTTTGTATTGCTAAGTGAATTTATTACTTCTTGTTATTATCTTTGCCAATGTAGCCTGAGTTGTGGCTGAAAACGGTCTTTCACTTTCCTGGTTACCAAAGTATAAATAAATATGAAATAGAAAAAAAGTGGGGGCGAACATGACAGAAATAATTAAGGAACTAGTAAAGCACATTTTAATTCTGCATCATTCATAAGACAGAAAGAGGCACTTCCCACTGAAGGCATTGGAAAGCAGCAGGCAGACTTTGTTTGGCATCATATTACTTGTTACCTGAAAATGTACAGCAAGGATGATTTACTGCAGTGAGAGTTTTCACACTTCAACATGAGAGTGTGGGGGAAGGTCTGTCAATTCTTTTAGAACTACAACATAATTCCTTTACAAAAGCCTGCTATTTACCTATTTTCTTTTGCTGGTAGCAGCTAACAGCTATTTATGGTATAGAACAAGCTCTGACAGACAAATAAATGAGGTTTAGTCATGGAAACATAGAAGTATCTCTGTTACAGAAGGTGTGTTTAGATGACAGTGCTTCACAGTCCTGCCATTCTATCTCAGTAGCATGAGAAAACAACACCACTCCCTTATGTCTAGTATGACTCATATAAAGAGGACTTGAAATGTATTCTAGGAAGAAGGAATGAAAGCAAAAAAACAAAACAAAAAAAAAACAAGAACACATTACCAAGGCAGGCCTCATCATCTGTCATTTTGAGGGAAACACATCAAAATTGTAAAAGAAGCACTTTGAGTGATATTGAGGCATTAAAATAGCTGAGAAAACAAAGATACAATGAAAAAACATGCTTTTTTGGTTCTAAGGTGGAGTTTTCCTTTAACAAGTCACATTAACCATTCCTGGACTTTCTATGTCACTGTTTAAAGGAACATACATAGCAACCTTTCTGCTGCATAGTCCAATGACTGCTGCTTACAACTGCATGCTATACATTTATTTCTTATCGTCTAGAAGGTCAGTTTCTCTTGGAAAGAAAATTCTTCACCCATGCTTTCAGTTGTGTTAAATGTCTTGTCACTCTTGGGAAATTATTTATAATACTTTAAACTGCTAACTCAGGAGCAAATGATTTGCCTAACATTCAGCTAACAGCTACATCACTGTTATAGTTTCTTGTCTCAAAAAGGGTAATTTTAGTTAACCACTCTGTCATGACAGGTTACATTGTAATTCATCTCTAGTAACCTTTGTAGAGTAACAGGCTATCCTTAAATCACCTCCTTGCATTCATCACCTACTCTTTCACTATGTAACAACATCAAGGTGAAGAAATGTGGCTACTTGGACTCCTTTACCCTCTACCTGATGCAAGACCGCAAAGATCAAACATAAGCAGCCATTGCTTCTAATTTTCTACCAGATTCACCTGGAGGACCAAAGACATTGCCAGGCTAAGTGGTAATATTATTGATATGTTAAAGATTCCATTGATGTAAAATCTAATTATGTAACTTTAGAATGATTACACTCGAAGGTTTATTTTTTCAGCTGTATTCAAAATGGCACATTGTCTGAGAAGCTTCTGGAATGTTTAATGATACTTTGCTCATTTTTATTTTGTTGTTTAATCTAGCTTCATCAGCTTTTTATTTCAACATTAAAAATATGTTTAGCCAATGTCATTTCTGCATTTTAATTTTACCTGTAGGCTTAATGGCTATAAAATACTTTGATGTTGTCATTTTGTCAGTTACAAACACAAATAGTTTGGTGAACAAATAGATGTAGTCCTCTCGCCTTTTCTTCTTTAACACTGTAAATAAAGCCAACCAATGCAGAATATTTCTCCTGACATGAGTCTTTGTGTTCTTTTCTATCTGCACTAATCTATTGCAGGTAAGATTATAAAGGCACACAGGAGAGCTGAATGGATGTGCTTGCACACTATATTGACATTGCAGTGAGCTGCCTGAAGGTGAAAGTGATGTGATGTAGTGCTATTAGATATTTATAGAGATACTATCTATATAATGTTATAAACTTGCTGAATTTGCTTGTTTAAATATCAGTTTGGAATTATGCAGTTAAAATGATGAACATGCAGTGTCAGTCTGTCGGTCTATATTGTAAAGTCAAACGCTTACCTTATCGAATACCTAAACATCAACCCGTCTTCATCGAACCTAGAAAACATAGATCATCCAGAAGAGAGAAAGCAGAAACGTCGAATTATCATGGTTGGCCTTCTGCGGTATAGCTCCGTAAGGTAAGTGTGTGATAGTTACGGACCTTAGGGTTAGGCTGCTGGTTAAGGTAAGTGCATAGATGGTAATGTATGTTAGATTTAGTGCAGGGTTTTGTTAAGTGTATGTGAATGGATTATTTAGTTTGTTTGGGTTTAGCTTTTTAAGTACTAAGTAAGTAAGTTGGTAAGTGTGCGATAGTTACGGACCTTAGGGTTAGGGTGTGGGTTAAGTTAAGCACATACATGGTGGTATATGTAAGATTTAGTGTAGGGTTAGAAGTAGGGTTTAGTTTAGAGTTAGCAGTAGGGTTTTGGTTAGTGTATGTATGTGGTTTATTTAGTTTGTTTGTGTAGGTAGTATATAGCGGGCGGTGGGGTGGAACAAGTATGATAGTTTGACTTTTTGAATTTCGCGGTTTAGGGTGTTCAGTGTTTATGCGGTTCGATGAAGATGGGTCGACGTTTAGGTATTCAATAAGGTAAGCATTTGACTTTACACTATAGACCCTCAGTCTGTGACTGAAAAGCATGTGATAACATAATACTGAATAAAGTATCATTACAACATTAAATGAAAACTATATTTGTAATTACTGCCAGCAGGTAAGGACTCTGTTTTTTTTAATACTGCAGAACTACTTGGGGGGGTGAACAGAAGGGATTTAAGTTATGAAAGCAATACAGGAATGGTCAACAGTGTTGGAAGAAACCTTTTAAATATAACAGAAAATTGACTTTAAAATTGGTGGAAAGTGATTTTAATGCACTATTCAGATACTAACTAAAGTAGATCTTTAGAGCATTCAAATTAAATCTAGCAACCAGTGTATGGTAAAGAGAATTTAATCTTGAGTCAGCTATGTATGTTATATTCTTTGCTTTTTCTTCAGTGATTTATAGTTATCGGTAACTGTGTATTAAGTCTGTATTGATTAAATTAATTATTAATGCAATATGTACATCAAGGCAATTATGCAGTCACATTTTATTTTGTTCTAACTGTAGATTACACTCCTACAAGATCTTCCCTATCACCCAGGTAAGTAATAGATGACTATAAAACTTTTCTAGTGTCTAATCTGCATGCCCTGCTTTATATGCAGCATAACTGAGATGGAAGATTTCTTACAGCTCATTTTAAAGTGGGTATTTAAAGCTGATATACAATTGGGGAATTTTACATTGTAGTTGAGAGTACATTTTAAATTGTAGCATTATATTATTATCAGGAATATGCAAAGTATAATAACTGTGCTAAATGAATAGAATAAGAACTACAAAGGCACAGCTTATCATGCACAGTACGCACTGTAGTGAACTACAAAGGAACAGAAAATCACGTATAATAAATACTGTACTGATGTATTTCTCTCTCAGCATTGTTTCAAAGTTTCTTCTAGGCTAGCAGACTACAATTGCTTTCCACATTCACAGACCATATATCTGTGCTACATATTTATTGCTTCCTGTTTGCTAAATGTAAAAGTACCTTTACTGAGGCAAACAGCTAACTAAATACATTTCTTATACAAATCCAAGCTAAAACTGATTTAAGCTAGATGATGCCTTGCAGTGATAGTTTTGAAAGTGTATTATCCCTAGGCACTGATACTATTGTTTAAATTCTTTTAAACAAAAAGGTAAAGCAAAAGCAAGTTATGTCTGTGTACAGTTGCACAAAAAGCTTACAATAAAATAGTTCATGATCTCATATTTTACATTGCTCATTCTATACTGCTTAACACATAAGCATTTCTGCCTGGCTTTGCAGCTGATAATACTTATACACTATAGATACATCGTTAAACAGCATTAACTTTAAATAATATATAACCAGGTCAAATCTAGGCAGTGTAATAATAAAATTACCACTACAAATGTAATTAGCAATGATCCATCTGAGTAATGTTGTTGAGTTGTGTTCTTATTTTGGAATCATTCCCGATAACTATGAAAGGAATTGACTGATTCTGTTGGAATTTGATGGCTATTTCATCCACCCACAGTCCAGTACTTTCTCTACTGGATAAGAAGTTATTTTGCAAATGACCAATGACCTGTCTTCTGTTTTAGCTCACAAAAATGGCTTTAGGTTTGCCCTGACAGTATTGAATTTTGATCCTACAGAACTAACAAGAATGACGTCCCTAAAATGCCCCTAGTTCCAGCTGACAGACATCAGCTTAGTAATTTGAGAGCAGGTATTAGAAAAGACAGACGGACCATATTTTATTGTCAGTGATGAATAGATTGGAACCAGAACTTTAACATTCCTGTAGGTTATTGTACAAAGAATATTTTTGAAATCATAATAACATTACTTAATAATTTCTCATAAATTTGAACCAAAAGAGAAATCCTTAGCAATCTTTATTTTCAAGTCTCTTGTAACACCTAGCTCCTTCAATTGACTTGTTGACATTAACATCAATATTACCTGAGGATGTCCTTACCTTCAAATTATCTTAAATAACCCTGTACATTATGTTGGTATGACACTTTAGTGATTACTACCCACATTTTTGAATCATCTGCAAACTTGCTTTGCCATAACTCAATAGTAAGTGGGAAGCAAGGCATAAAATAGTAAATAGCAAAGGGGCCCAACACTGACCCCTGAAATACACTTGATTTGACAGGCTTAACATCTGAAATGGAATTTCTAATTTTAATGTGATACTTTCTTCTACTTAACCAACATCCCATCCATCTTATCAAGTACCTATTTAGCTTTTTTAGCCAATATACTCTTCACTTCTTTTTATGAAATAGTGTCAAAAGCCTTTGCTGGGTCTAAATAAATCAAATCAACTGATAGTCCTCCAAAGCCTCCCGGACAGGCTGATAAAAACTAAGTGCATTTGTTTGACAAGAATGACTTGCAGTAAATCCATGCTGGCATATGTGCATTGTGGGAGATAAAAAGTGAAAAATCAAGGCACCGATCAGTCTCTCAAAACATTTTCCAGCTATACACACAAGATTTATTGGTCTATAATTATCAGTAGATTACTTGTTTCCTCTCTTTGGGAGTGACATCACCAAAACGTCTTTCCAATGCTCTTGACATATTCACAATTTAAAGATTCCTGAAATAAAAAGTAGACCTAGGGGTAATATGATAAATAATATTTTTAAGAAGAAAAAAGCATTAATTCCAATAAGGACCAGGTGCTGCTTTGTGTTTTTTAGACATACTTAGTTCTGTAAAGATTTTGTCAGTTATTTTTGGATATAAATCATGAGTATTTAAAGAAAAAACTCAGAAGAGGTTGGATATTGAGAAGCAAAATTTAAAGCATCACAGTTTTCTTAAAATACTTTATACAGAATGTCAAGATTAGACTCATGGCTATCATCTATAAAATTTATATCATGCCGTGTTTCTTTTCTGTATTGTCTAAGGTGTTAAAGAAAGCTTTCTTATTATCAGTATAAATTGCCACCTTTCTCTTATATTTACTTCTAGCTAGAACTGATTTCTAACTTTCTATATTTAAGCTTATGTGCTAAAATGTAATTCTTTTTTCACATCTGCCAGTAGTAATTTTTCCCTTCTAAGTTTCTCAAGTCCTTTTGACCAGCTAGGGCAGCAATGTCTGGTTATTTTAAATGAAGTTGCATGTACAAAGCTATCTATTAAACAATAGATATATTTACAGAATATTTGACAACAGTCAGCAATATGTTTAGATTTCATGCTTTCTAGTTCCAATCCTTTATTATTTTATTCATACGAGAATATTCAGTCCTATAGAAAGCCTTTCTTATTTCTTTTACTTCATGGATGTTCTTTGGAGTGTCACATACAATATTTCAAACAATATTATAGTAATCAGATCCTGTTAATTCAGCTACAACAGAGGTACAGTGGATATAAAAAGTGTACATGCCCCTATTAACATGCCAGGTTTTTGTGGTATAAAAAATGAGACCACAATAAATAATTTCAAAACTTTTCCCACCTTTAATGTGACCTATAACCTGTACAATTCAATTGAAAAACAAACAAATCTGTTTGGGGGAAAAATATAAAAAATAAAAAATGTACTATAAGCTGTTTGCATTAGTGTGCACACTCTTAAACTAATACTTTGTTGTGTGTGCACACTCTTAAACTAATACTTTGTTGTGTGTGCACACGCTTAAACTAATACTTTGTTGTGTGTGCACACGCTTAAACTAATACTTTGTTGTGTGTGCACACTCTTAAACTAATACTTTGTTGTGTGTGCACATGCTTAAATTAATACTTTGTTGAAGTACCTTTTGATTTAATTACAGCATTCAGTCTTCTTGGGTACACACCTGCCATCAATTAAAGAGACTCTGATTAACCCCAAATAAAGTTCAGCTGACCTAGTCGGATTTTCCTGACATTTACTCAGTTGCCTGCTACAGCAAAAGCCATGGTTCACAGATAGCTTACAAAGCATCAAAGGGATCTCATTGTTGAACAGTATCAGTCAGGAGAAGGTACAAAAACATTTCCACAGCGTTGGATATACCATGGAACACAGAGAAGATATTCATCAAAACGTGGAGAAAATATGGGACAACAGTGCTAAGAACTGGACGTCTCTCCAAAACTGATGAGAAGACAAGACAGAAACTGGTCAGGGAGGCTGCCAAGAGACCTACAGCAACATTGAAGGAGCTGCAGGAATTTCTGACAAGCACTGGTTGTGTACTACATGTGACAACAATCTTCCATATTCTCCATATGGCTGGACTATGGGGTAGGGTTGCAAGATGGAAGCCTTTTCTTACACAGAAAAACATCCAGGCCCGGATAAAATTTGCAAAACAATGCATTAAGTCTCCCAAAAGCATGTGGGAAAATGTGTTATAGTCTGATGAGACCAGGGTTGAACTTTTTGGACACAATTCCAAAAGGTACGTTTGGCTCAGAAACAGCACTTTACATCACCAAAAGAACACCATCCCCACGGTGAAGCATGCTGGTGGCAGTATCATGCTTTAAGGTTGCTTTTCTTCAGCTGGAACTGGGTTTTTAGTCAAGGTGGAGGGATTTATGAACAGTTCCAAATACCAGTCACATTTGACCCAAAACCTTCAGGTGTCTGCTAGAAAGCTGAAGATGAAAAGGAATTTCACCTTTAAACATGACAATGACCCCAAGCATACATCCAAATCAACAAAAAAAATGGCTTCACCAGAAGAAAATTAAAGTTTTGGAATGGCCCAGCCAGAGGCCCGACCTAAACCCAATAGAAAATCTGTGGGGTGACCTGAAGAGGGCTGTGCACTAGAGATGAATTCGCAATCTGACAGATTTGGAGCACTTTTGCAAGGAAGAGTGGGCACATATTGCCAAGTCAGGATGTGCCATGCTGATGGACAACTACCCAAGAAGACTGAATGCTGTAATTAAATCAAAAGGTGCTTCAGCAAAGTATTAGTTTAAGGGTGCACATGCTTATGCAACCAGCTTATTGTACGTTTTTTATTTTTTATATTTTTTCTCCTAACAGATTTGTTTGTTTTTCAATTGAATTGTACAGGTTATAGGTCACATTAAAGGTGGGAAAAGTTATGAAATTATTTATTGTGGTCTCATTTTTTTATATCACAGAAACCTGGCATTTTAACAGGGTTGTGTACACTTTTTATGTCCACTTTATTAAAAATAGAATTTGTGTCTTTAACCCACATTACATCCAAGATTGTAATGTTTCTGGTTGGTTCTTTAACAAATTGATGATATATATCCTTGTTCCTTGCTAAAACTACCCAAGTCCTCAAGGGCACTAAAATTCTCAGAAATATTTTCCCAATCTATTTTCAGACCATTTAGGTCTTCTGTGTTGGTATCACATCTATCCTTAAAAAAACAAAAAAAAAAACTTAAGACTCAGTAATTCCTGTAGAATAGAACAGTTTTACAATATTCAGTGATATTTATTTAGATATGTTAATAGAGTAATGTCATAGTTGCTATTAGTATAAACTAACTTGAAGTTTAAGCTTAATTTATATAGATGGAGACATCAACCTCTTTTTTACTCATTGTATTAGTTGGCAACAACAGTGGTTTATTTAATTGAGAAAAACATGTTTCAGTTGCTAAAATAATATCATACTGACCTTTTGCTATTCTTGCTCAAGTGCTTCAAGTTTATTATTTAAACATGTACCATCACATATAAAGACTGTCACGGAGTTCATGACTTACTTTTGGGGACTCTTTTTTGTACTCAATCCTAAAAAAATGCAGTCTTGGATAGTTTTCCTAATAATTACCTCTTCTCTTGTTAGAAACATTTCCTAAGCAAAGTAAATGAATTTTCCTCCCATTTCCTTCCATACTGTTCATCACTTATTACCTCCACAAAGAATTTCTCTGTGGATGAGATTTGTAAACTCTCTTGCAATATTTGTCAGGAGTTTACTCAGTTTTGGAGCTGGAACAGCATCACACATAAGGTTAACACTCTTAGTTTAACTTAAATCGATGATATCATTTATGACACTTTTGAAGCTTGAGATGTTGGTACAGCCTACATCATTTACACCACCAATTACAATCACCATATCACAAATCCTTTTACAAGAAAAAATCCTTTTCAGAGCTTTAAATATGTTGTGCATTCTATACCATGTTAGTCCGGTGACTGTAATTCTTTCTTTTAATTATCCTTGGTAGGAAGTTTTTGACACTGTTTGTGGTTGACTCACCTGTAATTAGGACCTCTTGAAACTTTGAATGATCAAAAAGACCAGTTTCATTATCTTGTTCATTTTCATGATTGATTCTTGTGGGATTATCTTTATTTATTTTATTCATGCACAACCCCCCAAGTGTTCTCCGTCTTTTTTCCTTCTTGACATTCTAGCTCTGTTTCATCAACATCATCCTGACTCGAAGCTCTCTTATTACTGGGAGCTACTGTAACATGATTGCTTTGATAACGGTCCCTAAACTGGTATTGTTCTTAATTATAGCATCAGCTGAAGAGTTTGTATACACATTGTGTATACATTGTATACACATTGTCAACATGCTGCTGAATCTGCCTTAAGGATACAGAAACATTTCTAATAGATTAATTTCTACAGTAGCATCCTCAGGAGATAAGGGTGTAAGGGAAATGTTTTGGCCAGTTTGAACTTCCTTGTATCTCACTATTTTAACAATGGGATCAATATGCACTCTATTCACAGTATTCTCTACTTGCGTCCCATTGTCACTGTAACTGCTATTTCTTGAACTTTATTTTATGTTTAATACAATGAGTATTCCTTAAAACATCACCTCTGTGTTAAGCAGGAAAATATCCCTTAGGAAAAAAAATAACTAGAAATATGTACTCAAGATGTGAATACTGAATGGAATGTAGAAACTCACAACAATGGTGAAGTTTTAAGGGAATACTCATACTCTGTCTTCCATAAGTGTGATACAGGAAATACTCATACTCTGTCTTCCATAAGTGTGATACAGGAAATACTCATACTCTGTCTTCCATAAGTGTGATACACTGATATGATGGCAGAAAGCAGGGATTTCCCAGGCTCAATCCTCAAAGAAGTCAAGCTGGCCATCAACCACTCATTCTTTTCCCCTGAATGGCCCTTAAGCATCTAAATTGATTGTCAAACAGGAGTTATCATCATCACAGATAGGAACTCCTCATCTTGTTTATCAGAATAGAAATATGTGCATCTTCAGTTTTAAACTGAAGTGTTTAGATACAAAATATCTTCAAACTAAATGGTAAACAAGAATTATTTATATGTTCTATTTTTTCAGGATTCAGGAACTTGCTCACCCAAAATTGTCAAAGGCAATATGGACCACACCTTATGGGTAAGAGAGTCTGACACAGCATTTGTTTGTTTCATGTGGTTTAGTATAGAATGGCAAGAAATGATGTTTATACTATATGAACCATTTTAAAATACATAATATTACATAATACATTATTGATTACTAGAAATTAATATAACCACATTATTGTGTGATGGGGTAATGGAATGTTGTTTTTGATCATTTTAAAATGTCACTTCAGTTCCATAGCAAAAATAATGCCAAAAGCAGTCTTCATTCTATTTCCCAAATGAAGATTATTGTTTTGTTCAAGAACTTAGTTTCCTAAGCTAAGCTCAATAATGTAACACTTTCAAGAAATATTTGTAAAGACAAAGAGCAGTGTCCCTAAGAAATATTTCTGCAGTCTTAGCTCTGTTGGTATGCTATTCATTGTAAATACCCTACATGAAACTCCATTGTGTTTGCATCTTCATTATGAAAGCTTATGCATTGTTGTTACTCATACAGCAATACTGCAATTCCAGTTCATAAAATAATTGTAATCTCATTTCACAGGATTCAGGGTGATATTAACCGTATCAAGCTTCACTTTTGTGTTTTATTTTTTGTGTTATCTTTGAAATTACTTTTAGTGAGTACAGTAGAAGTGTACAACAAATGCTAGCCTTCACAATTTGCAGAGCAAACATAATATACTATAGAATGCTCTTACAGCAAAAAGTAGTTAATAGAGGTACCTAGTATGAGTTCATATGCCATAGTATTGAATTTTATAATATTAAAACTAGAATCTCAGACTTATATGTAAAGAATATACATAATGAATGAATTTGAAAGACTCTTTATATCCTCAAATATGTCATTAAAGAGAATAGTCATTCAAAACTCTCTCCACATATACATAGAGGCAGTACTTTTTCAATAAGTTAAAATCTTATTTTGTGACTTATAGATATTAAGGAACACAACTTCAGTACCAGTGGATAAAGCGCATAACCAAAGTATTTATAATATAAGTGAAGCCATTATATGTAAAGAAAAAACACATTAATAACAGATTGAAGGCTTTGGTTTCTAAATGTGAGATTTATTCAGAAAGTACATATTTTATACATATTTAAACCTATTTTGTGCCACATATCAACTGTTGAATGTAGTGACATACCTCAATAGCAAATTGTTTATTTACAAAATTTAACATGTATGCATTTCTTTTATTTAATTAGTAAGCTGTGAATGGATGTTATACCAATCATACAATATATTTTGGAGCTATATAAACAAGTCTAAAATGTTTTGCTGTTTTTATGTGCATCCTGTGACACTTCATAGCTAGAGTGCCATGATGCACTTCCCCAAATTGTACCCATTTTAATGCTGGCAGTTTCTTTATAAAAGATTCCATAAACTTTTTATTAAGAATATACCTACACAATCCTACTGTAGCTCTTAGTTTTGAGATGGTGTAGGCTACCATGGAGGGGTGCATTCATAAACCTTAATGGTCTGGGCCTTGTACATGTGTAATGGTATGTCCATCAAAGACTATAGGCACATCCCCATTCTAGCCCTGTGTTGTTATCACTCTGGATAAACTTTACTGAACTTTTTATGATGTTAGCATAGGCATAATGGTATTTCATTTATTTATTTTTAAATAAAAAGTGTATATAATAGAAATGATTGGGAAGAATGTAGTACAGCGATGGAAGGACCACATGCTATAATGCATACGATAAGAACAAAATAGTAGAGAACACTTTAATTTGTTTATTGCTGTTCTGATGAAGTCTGACATTGTTTAGAGACAAAAGTATGCAACCTATTATTAAAGTGTTCACATTTGTCAAGAGTGTAGTTATAGATGCTGGTAAATTTATCAAAATGTATAACTAGTTCTTATGTAGGGTTTTATCAAACTTTAAAAAATGAAACCATAAAAATGTCTGAAAGAACTGAACTTATTAGCCTAGCCTATCAGAAAGTGTTTTTTTTTTTTGTACACACATACCTCTCAGTTGATATGTTGTATGTACAGCCCTGTAATGTTTGCCCCCAGGTTTAGGATTGATCCTCTCAAGATTTACTGATGATTCTCATAAAGCTAGACCTATTTAAGAGAACATATATTATTAAATAATTGAACTAAGCCTATAGAAATATTCAGTAGCATTAATTATATGAGCTCTTGCACCTAAAAGCTTGCTACGATGAAGAATAAGAAAGTGCCCCTCTTTCTGAGCCTTTGCTATAATTTTAAAACATGGTACTTTGTTAATGCTCAGAGGTATGTAGACATGTATCATATGGGTGTTTCTCAGGATGGTGAGTAAGCAACACATATATTATGGATGAGTTTTCAGAATGTATAAGGCCTTTAATTTAGTCACACCTAGCATCTGTCGAATGTCACACCTTTAGCAGCCTACATACATTCTTAGAATTCTTGAGAATTTTATGAAAAATAAAGTTAAACAGAATAAGAACAGCAAGTACAAATATTTCTAGAACAACAAATGCCATTAAAAAGTATAAGCAGCTCTTTGTGCATTAAACTCTTATTTACAATGATTATTTTAACTCATTCAAAGTATTTGAGATAAAGCAGTAATGCATTATAATGCAAAAATAATCCAGTCTTATACATTTTCAAAACAATGTTTCATCTTAGAAACTGTACATTATCAACATATAGCATCAGTAGCACTTTTGTTCAGCCAGACTTGAGCTCCCATATGACAACAATCAACACTATAGACACAGTGTGGAAAATGAGTGCACTCATTCAACATAGGAATTGGGGGGGCTTAACAGTCCTCCGGAGATTCAGAACTAAAATCAGGAGAGGAGAATAGGTGTAGAAACTACAGAAGGAGACTGAATTTAGTTATGATTAGATAGTAAAAATGATCCTGTCTGCTATGATAATCATACTTTAGTAGCACGGCACAGAAGGTCAGAACTGTAAGAGATGTCAGTATAGCAAATGAAAATGAAGTAACTGGAAATTCACAAATACATGTCAGGTAAAGACAGAATTATGCACAGAAACCTAACAAGAAGTGCTAGGTATAGAAACACAGAAGATAAGAATAGGAAAAGAAAGGCATTTAAATGAGGACCTTCTGAACAAAGTGAACACAGAAAATGAAATAAGCAGGAGAATCCATAATTCTGAGCCTATGTTTGTTACCATAAAGCATACAATTATGATCTCAAGAAGTTTTGTTTGGGTTAGTAGTTCAATTCTGGCATAGTTAGAAGAGGTTATATAGAAGAGATTCCTGTCTTCTGAAAAAAAATAGAAAGTAATAATTGTTTGTTTTTTTGAGCGTTTGCTCATATGAGCGTACACTGTAAACTGATTACCGTTTAGAGGTTCACTTACATGAGTGTTCACTGTTTCACGAGTCACTCAAATATTCATATTATAAATATGCAAATAAAGGCAAACTTTCTGAATAGGTACCTGTAATACAAGAAGGAAATACAATTGATGATGAGTTTATTTTGAGATGCTCTTTGAAGGGAAAGGGCAAGCTAAGGAAGGAAAAGAAAGAGAGAAAGATGGTAGCCACTCAAACTAAGGTAGGGGAGAGCAATCTAAAAGAAAAGAGAACACTCGAGAGGCCTGCGCTGATAGCCAAGAAAGTACAACAGACGGAGATTTTTGTTTTGTACCACCTTTGAAGAGAAGACATAGAGGAAGCTGCCAAACCATTGTTGTTGGGGACGAAGCTACACCTTCCACCATAAGGCAGTTTATTGAAGAAATAAAATTTCTGACTTAGTATGAGGAGCAGCTGTGAGTTATGGAACCAATGTTCAATAGCTACTAGGGATTTTGGGGTTATCTGTTGCAGTTTTTCCAGATACTTGGCAGTGCAAATTAAGGTTTAATTATCTTCTTACTGTATGATGAAAGCATGTTTACTTGTAGTGCTGACATTGTTTACGAATATTTTGTAAAGGACGGGGCTCATAATAGACACTTGGGGGACACATAGATCACATAAGCTTTAAAAAGACATGGGAGGTAAATGATACGTTGAGCAGAGCAAGACAAAACAATAGCTAAGCTTGTAGGTGACAGTAGTGTACAGGATGTTCTCATTAATTCCTCATGTATATATAGCCCATTAATCCCCATATGTCACTGTAGATACAGAAACATGGCTGACACACGAAATAAAAAATGAAGAGAGTCTCCCGCCTGGATACGATGTATTCAAATAAAACAGAAATACTGAAAAGTCTCTATTAAAAATCATGACCCCTAACTCTGTTCCATTCACTGAACCTGCTCAACACACCAGTAAACAAAGTTTCAATTCTATATTCAACTCCACTATGAAAAGGCTTCCCCACAAGCTAAAGCCATCAGCTCTTGCCCCAGCCAACCAACCAACCAACAGAAAACACCAAGCTTGCAGATGACCCCATGGCCTACCCTGTCTGCATACTAATCAAGGAAACCTATGTCCTAGAACTCTGGAAAGAAAATGGTGTATATGTTACCTCTGCATAAAGATGAGAATTCCACAGACCTCTCCAATTACTGGCCTGTCACTAATCTGTCACCTCTTTCTAAAGTATGAAAAAAATGTATCCAAACCCAACTACTTCACTTTCTCTCTGCTAATAAACTCCTGTCTCCCACACAGCATGGATTTCGTCCACTTCACAGTACTTTCTCTGCCCTTTTTAACTTTATCACCTCCATCAACCAAAGCAGTAATGGAAAGTAGAAGTTTTAGTAAATTGTAACAAAATATAATATAATATAAATATATCAATGTCTCATGAAACAGCAAACACTCATATGAGCGCATCTCTAAACAGAGATCAGTTTAGAGGGAACACTCAAAAAAAGAACAATCATTACTTTCTCTTTTTTTGAAGGGGGCAACCCCCCTGCATCCTCCATGTTGTGGCTGTGCTCTCCTGCTAATTATATATACTAATTCCAAGATTGCACCACAGTGGGGGTAGTGGCAAATTCCTTACCGCAATCCCATTCAAAAGACTGCCAGCAGAAATTTTTTTCCGTGGTTTTTTTACAGCATGGTAAAAAGCATTCACACAAGTGAGGGTTTGCTCTTCCTAATTGTAACTAAATATTTAGATATCCTAATATTTAATGGTTAAGGCTGTTTCCATGTAAGGTAGCATTATATGTACATATTAGGCCTGTGTGTTAGAATAACATGAGTATTTTTATAACTAATTTTTTAAAGATGAGAAAGTTTATTACTATTAATTGAATTGCATAGGATGATTTTAATTGAATGAATCAAGAGGCTGGAATTTTAACTGTTTTGTTTAATGGAGGAAGTGACATGTTATTAATGTCCTGAAGAAGTTCTGTTTGAATAAAGGAGCAAAAGTGCTAAACGTAAGTGAGAAGAAGTTGGTTTTCTTAGTGTATTCTTTGAATTGTCAAAACTTACCTACTCCCAATCTTTCTTGAGTGGGCTGTCAGTTTTCTAAGTATGCAAACCAACCAAGCCCAACTACTTGAGCAATTCTACATTAAAATAATGAAATTTGCTGCTAATATTGCATATAGAAAACACAAATATTTAGATCTAAACAATTGTAGATTGAACTACAACATACCCTAACCTTCTCTCATTTAGTCAGTGTACACAACCTAATCTATAATTCAGATAAATGTCATAGCAGCAACAACTGAATTCAATGCTTCTCTACCAACAGATCCCTTCAATCCATAGGCAATCACTTATTACTAGTCAAACTCTGCAGGTGACTCCCCCCTATTCCTCCTATGTATTCAAAATCTGGAACCTCATATCACTTGCACACTAAAAGAAGCCTATGACCTCTTTACCTTTAAACAACATCTTAAACAATGTCTGATTGAAACATGGTCATATTCATGCCATTTGCAAGGGTAATAAATAAACTCCTTAATACCTACCAATCCTCATCCTCCAAATGCCATAAGTATCCACCTATATTAAATAATATCTCTGTAATATCTGTTTATGTCCTCAAACCATTAACTGATCATTGTTAGGAAGCCTCTCTCATTTGTAAACCATTTTAAGCTTATTGTACATATTTTGTGTGGAGCTTTTCTTCCCAGCTTTCCTCTGAAAGAGGGACTCATGATTAGTTACACTATTCTGGTAAACAAAAACTAATAAATAGATAGATAATAAATAATTACTTATCCCTGTTCTGAGTTGAAAAGGACCTCTTATACAGAATAAGTAAAGAAATAGAAGTAAATATGCATCAGTTTCTAGTGCCAAAACCCTCTGCAGTAGAGAGTTGATTATCCGAATGTCGATTATCAGAAATGTCAATTATCAGAACCAGCCTTCCAAAGGTTTTGGGTAGGAAAAATCAAAGTCTGAATATGTAAACATTATACGTATTTGCTTGAGCATGTTTTTCAAGCTTGTAGCTAGCTTGTATGTGAAAAATATTCTTTATTGTCCATTGGAATCACTGAATGGTTGAAAAGTGTATTCCTCTGTACAGAAAAAAAAACAAGATTTTAGCAGGTTTTTATCTGGTTCAATTATATGTTTGATTATCTGAACAACTTGATTATCTGAACTACCCTAGGTCCCAATTAGTTCGGATAATCGACTCTCTACTGTAATACACTGGTAATGAAAATAGCTCATACTTATGGTTTAGGATGTCATCTGAGGATTGACAAAAATAAGGCAAGGGTATCAGTCATATTTTACAGTTCATGCATAATGAAAAAGCTAGAGAACTTGGGTGCTTCTTGTCCAGAATGTCAGGAAACTGAGCACCTTCCTGGATGTAAACATTCGTTGATCCAAGTGCTTATCACAGAAGTACCATTTGAGTGTTCATTAAGAACATCGTGGGATCATTAGTAAAACCCAAAAATGGGTATTAGCACATGCTAGTCATAACTGACTATGATACCAAATTTCCAGAGGCAGTGCCATTATGCAGAACTAATGCTGAGGTTATTTCCAGAGAAGTGCTACTGTTATTTCCTGGAATGGGGATTCATAAGGAAATATTAACCAAGGCAATCCCTTTATATCAAGAGTGCTCTGCCAGTTATGCCAGTGTTTACAAGTCAGCTGAAGGCATCAATCTGCCATCTACAGACTGATGGATTAGTACAAAAGTTTAAAAAATGTTACAATCCATGATGAGGCCAGGTTGTAGATACAGATGGTAAAAAAATAAATAAATAAATTAACTTTGCAATGGTTAAGTAGGCAAACTGATGTAATACTAAGTTGTGCCAGCAGATACTGTCCCTCTAACCCCTTTCAGTAGACAGTGACAAACAGACGCAGCCAGTCAAGCAAAACAATGATGGGTTGTTAGGAGTCTATAGCATGTCATAATGATTCCAAAACACCTAGTTTTGTACTACGGAGGGGTATAGTTGTAAAAAAATGTGTTTGAGTAATGTGTTCTCACAGCAGTTTGTCTGGTCACAATGTTTTAACTGCCAATTACTATGATATAAAAAGGAGTAGCTTGATGGGTTAAACTCAGGAACTTAGTTCTTCACATAGAGTTTCATCTAAAAGGAAGATTTGGAAGTGTGGCGTGACAGACGGCCCAGCTGGGGCAGATCATTAAACCTTGGTGAAATACTTGTTTTCAGAGTTGAAAGTTGGGCCTGGAAGAGGCCTGTAGTCTTGAACTTTTCTTTTGGTTAAACAGCTGCATGGCCCGAGCACTGTCATGAAGATATTGTTAACTTTATTTTGAAACTATAAACCAAGTGGAATAATATTTTACCTTTGTGGATTATTGAATAAACCAGTGTTATATGTATGTCTTGCCTTCACTATGTATTTTTTTTTTTGGAACTTAAAAAATATATTTTTCTAGATTTTCAGACATTTTCCCCACCCATTTGTAAGCTCAGTTGACTATAAGCTGCCCAGCTGCACCATTCATCCTTAAGTGTCCTTGTTACTATCCGTCAGTGCTGGGGCCACAACAGTGTCGGGTGAGCGGGGGAAGTGGAACAACCTGCAGTGTCACATACATTGCCCTGTATGCCAAGGAGGATTTGTGGTATGCCCTAACTGGGCAAAGTTAGTGACACCATGGGCATCGACACCCACAATGTCAGATAGCTCTGGCCCCTCTCAGATACTGTAGTTATCCCAGCAATGTGTCCTATGATTATTGCACATTCCCATCATTGGAACATGTCCTTATCACAGAACCATCCCTGCCTCCATTGCTCCCTCCCAGGCTGGGAGATCCAGCAAAGCTGCTATTTCCTTTCCTTTCCTTCCCTTCCTGGCTCCTCCAGCAACTGATGAACTGCTAGTTGATCTTGGGTTGTTTGGGCCATGGGAGGGTATCCTTCAGGAAATGTTTCTACTTCTGTAGATGAGTTTATTGCAGTTCACATACTATTCTGCATATGGTTGTTTGTCATGATAATAAATAACATTACCAATGTGGATGAGTTTCCCTAGGAAGGCTTTGGTCTGACCGAACTCTCTAGAAGGTGTACCTCATGACATGCAATGTTTTACAGCTAAGCCATATACTCCGTATATTACAGGTACACAAACTCTGTACCTTTGTACACCTTGATGTTTGGAGGCTTTGCCATCGAACTTCTAATCAAACATGCTACATTTGATAAAAAATAAATCCAAGGTGGAAAACCAAACTAAGACAGACTGCTGCTCAGAAAGTCTAATTCTTTAATACAAAACCATGAAAAACAATGAAAACACAAGCGCTTTCGCTCGGTCTGTGCTGAGCTTTATCAAGTGAACATCCAAAGTGCTGCAAGGCTTTATATACACTGAAGTTAATTATTAATTAATCAATTAAAAAAATAATCAATTAAAAAATTAAAGCTTAAAATGCTGGAGTTGATAAATTGTTAAAAATGCTTCTTTGTTAAAAGTTAAACCTGGTGCATTATAATAAATGTATACAGTAAATATTAAAACTGAAATGTAAAATGTAAAATGTAAAATAATCGAAAGAAACTGTAGGCAGTGCATTTAGCAATAAATTAAAATAAATCATTTATCATATTTCACTTGAAGATTTTTTATCAGCAATGAATGAGCTTCTCAAATTCGAGCCTTTCTTAGCTTGAGGACACTGTTTATGTTGATGTTGTCATTTAATCCAGGATGTCTGCCTGCATCTAGTTTAAGTTGCCATATAAGTTCCTTGTATTCGAGGGTCGTCTCCCAGTCACCTCCCCTAGCATCCGGGGTAACTTGCTCCAACACTATGAATTTAAGATCTATCCCAGGGCAAGTGAGTGAATGCTTATAGAATGCGTTAGACTCCCTTTGTTTACTTAGATCGTAAAAATGTTCGTAGAGTCTTTTCCTAAATGGCCTCTCAGTTTTGCCAACATAGAAGCTTGAGCAGGTGGTGCAAAAACCTAGGTAGACAACCCCATTACTCCCACAGGTGTAGTGATGATATGATTTGATGTTAAAATTCCTGGAGGGAATGTAAAGTGTTGGAGCATTAATAATGGCATGGCATTGATTACAGGACCCACATTTGAAAGTGCCTGGTTGTATGTTAGAGTTATTTGCCTGGAAATTAGGTTTTCTTTCAAATAGTTTCTTGAAATTAATGTCCCTCTTTCTTACAAATTTAGGGTGTGGTGGGAGGGCATCTTTGAATTCTTCGTGAAAGGTCAGTACAGGCCAGTGCCTCCTGATGATCTCCTCAATATCAGCGGAGTTGCCGGAATAGGTATAGATAAAACTATTCCGGAAGGTGTCAGATATCGCTGTTGTGTTAGTTGTGACAGAAGGTTTCCCTGTACCAAGAAGTGGTGGAAATGTTGTTTCTCTGTTATCAATCACTTCCTTAGCTAAGGAGGTGATAAGAGAGAGGGTATCCCCTGTCTACAAACATGGACTGCAAAAAATGTATTTCATCCAAAAAATCAACAGTGGAGCTGCACATCCTAGAGGCTCTAATGAACTGGCCCTTAACAATGCCTTTTTTTCTGATAAAATGGGTGTGCACTTTGAAAATGCAGAAAAGAATTAGAAAAAGTAGGTTTCCTGTAAAGTTTAGAAAGGAATGTTGAATTGTTATAATCTTTATATAAAGTCACGTCGAGATAGTGAAGTTCGTGCTTGTTAATGTTATGAGTGAACACCAAGAAGGGGGTAGTGGAATTGATATAACTAAAAAAATCCTCAAACTGATTGAGGGTCCCATTCCATAAAATGCAGATGTCGTCTAGGTATCTTCTGTAATGAGTTAAATATTGAACCCAAGTAGAAGAAAAAATGAACATACGTTCCCATCTGTGCAAAACAGCGTTGGCATAAAAAGAAGTGCATGAGGCACCCATGGCTACTCCTTTCCTTTGTCTAAAAAGCTCACCATTAAAGAATATAAAATTGTTCTGTAATAAAATTTCCATAAACTCCACTAGAAGGCCAGTCACCTTATTGTTGAGATTAGTTTCAGTGGTTAAGAAATCGTTAAACCACTCGAGCCCTGCTGGGTGGGGTATACTAGGAAACAGGTCTTTGATGTCTATAGTTATCATAAGGAGTTCAGATGAGAAAAAGGAAGGTTGAATGTCTCTGAGAAAATCCAAGGAGTCTTTGCAGACGTGATCTAAAAGTGGGATGAGTTGCTTAGTAACATGGTCAATGAATTTACCTAAGGGTTCAGTGATGCTTCCTGCCCCTGAAACAATAGGCCTAAATCTCAAGGGGTCCAAGCCTTTGTGTATTTTCGGAATCCCGAAAATTACTGGTATTTTGGGTTTCTCAACATGCAGATAGTTGAACAATTTTTCATTTATAGCTCCTTGGAGCAAATGGTCAGTAAGCATATATTTGATTTTGGAAAAGGCTATGTTAACTTCATTTCTAGATACAATTTCGTATTGTTCACTGTCCTGTAACATGTCGTGGATGTAAATGTCATAGCTGGAATTATACATCAGGACAACCCCACCGCCCTTGTCTGGTTTCATGACCCTGATGTTTTCTTTTTTCAACTGGTTAATGAACCAGATTTCATATTCATTTAAGTTAACTAACTGTGGTTGTATTCCTTGGGAATGTAAAGTTCTAAAATCTTTCTCAACTAGTTCTTCAAAAAGTTTAATTAAGGGATGCACAGGTGGGTTGAAAGTGCTAGTTCTACAGAGCCCTGTATTGGTATAGGGCTGCCCTTTAAAGTAATGTGCTAGATTTAAATTTCTAGCAAAGAGTTTTAGTTCAGCTAAAATTTGGGATATATTACAGGAGCATGCGGGGACAAACTGGAAACCCCGAGTGAATAGGTCGAAGGTCAAATCTGTAATTTGCAAATCAGCATAATTGTATATAATGAAGTTGTCTTTTTTAACTATAGAACAATTGTGGCCTGCAGTGTTGGAAAAGTTATAGTGTAGGAGTGCCATTTCAGGGACAATGGGGATGTCATTTAACCATGTTTGTTGCTCCACATGTGAGGGGATTGTTTCTGTCCCTATGCCCCCGTCCTGCCGGGGGGGATGCTGAAAATCCTGATGGGAATTCTTTCTACCTTTCTCAGCTAACCTCTCACTCCTACAGGTGGGTTCATGAGTAGCTCTAGAATAGAAATCAGCCCCCTTGTTTTGGTTGTTTTGATTGTCCTGTTTATGTTCCCACCGGGTCCTATTAGGAGAGGGGTAGGCTGTTCCTTCTCTATATTCAGCTAAATCCCTGTCTAACTTACGTATCTTTCGGTTAAGTATTTTTGTACAGAATTGATCGACTTCGTTAAAAACATTGTCATAATCAAACTTCACAGTTAAAAAGTTATTGTCAGTAACAAGGGAGTTGTTTAAAACATTTAACTCGTTTATAAGAGTATCAGCCTTCGCTTCATACTCTGAAATCATCACATTTAAAACCTCCAGTCCAGCTCTCTCAAAAAATTCACACAGTTTTTTGTAATATAAAGTCCCCGGTTGAACATTATTAGGGAACTTTTAAAAACACCAACCCTTCGGTATGCATTTCACATTAACACACTCCCTTAAGTACTCAATCTCGAGTTGATTGCTTTTATAAGCGTAGAGTTCGTCTTTTAGTTCACCAAAATCATTCTCTATGGTGTTGTAGTTATTAGAGGGCACAGTACCTTGGTTGAATGTAAATTGCCGACCTGCCCAGGTGGTGAAATTGAAGTCCTTGGGCTTTTTCTCAGGTCTGCTGGTCTTCGAACGAGCCATGCCTTCACTGTGCTCATTGTTAGGTACCCTTTGTGTGCTAGGATTAGTTGGAAATAAGGAGTGTAAACCACCGTTAGTTCCATTTGCACCAGTCGGTGGAGATTTCCTCTTAGCTTCAATAGCGTGTTGTTGGTTCCCAGGTAGAGGGATACTGCTGCCGTTGTTTTCTTTTACGAGGTTGGTGAGTTGCGTTAACATCAAAACTACCTGATTGAACTCTGTGCGAGTCACCGGGATGTCATCTCCATTTTCTCTCAATAACTGAGGAGTTTCAGCAGAATTAAACGATTCAGCTTCTCCAGCCATGGAAAAAGCAACGTAGCCAGGAATCCAGAAAAGCACGAACAGGACCAATAAAAAATAAATCCAAGGTGGAAAACCAAACCAAGACAGACTGCTGCTCAGAAAGTCTAATTCTTTAATACAAAACCATGAAAAACAATGAAAACACAAGCGCTTTCGCTCAGTCTGTGCTGAGCTTTATTAAGTGAACATCCAAAGTGCTGCAAGGCTTTATATGCACTGAAGTTAATTATTAATTAATCAATTAAAAAATTAATCAATTAAAAAATTAAAGCTTAAAAATGCTGGAGTTGATAAATTGTTAAAAATGCTTCTTTGTTAAAAGTTAAACCTGGTGCATTATAATAAATGTATACAGTAAATATTAAAACTGAAATGTAAAATGTAAAATGTAAAATAATCGAAAAAAACTGTAGGCAGTGCATTTAGCAATAAATTAAAATAAATCATTTATCATATTTCACTTGAAGATTTTTTATCAGCAATGAATGAGCTTCTCATAATCGATCCTTTCTTAGCTTGAGGACACTGTTTATGTTGATGTTGTCATTTAATCCAGGGTGTCTGCCTGCATCTAGTTTAAGTTGCCATATAAGTTCCTTGTATTCAAGGGTCGTCTCCCAGTCACCTCCCCTAGCATCCGGGGTAACTTGCTCCAACACTATGAATTTAAGATCTATCCCAGGGCAAGTGAATGAATGCTTATAGAATGTGTTAGACTCCCTTTGTTTACTTAGATCGTAAAAATGTTCATAGAGTCTTTTCCTAAATGGCCTCTCAGTTTTGCCAACATAGAAGCTTAAGCAGGTGGTGCAAAAACCTAGGTAGACAACCCCTTTACTCCCACAGGTGTAGTGATGATATGATTTGATGTTAAAATTCCTGGAGGGAATGTAAAGTGTTGGAGCATTAATAATGGCATGGCATTGATTACAGGACCCACATTTGAAAGTGCCTGGTTGTGTGTTAGAGTTATTAGCCTGGAAATTAGGTTTTCTTTCAAATAGTTCCTTGAAATTAATGTCCCTCTTTCTTACAAATTTAGGGTGTGGTGGGAGGGCATCTTTGAATTCTTCGTGGAAGGTCAGTACAGGCCAGTGCCTCCTGATGATCTCCTCAATATCAGCGGAGTTGCCGGAATAGGTATAGATAAAACTATTCCGGAAGGTGTCAGATATCGCTGTTGTGTTAGTTGTGACAGAAGGTTGCCCTGTACCAAGAAGTGGTGGAAATGTTGTTTCTCTGTTATCAATCACTTCCTTAGCTAAGGAGGTGATAAGAGAGAGAGGGTATCCCCTGTCTACAAACATGGACTGCAAAAAATGTATTTCATCCAAAAAATAAACAGTGGAGCTGTACATCCTAGAGGCTCTAATGAACTGGCCCTTAACAATGCCTTTTTTCTGATAAAATGGGTGTGCACTTTGAAAATGCAGAAAAGAATTAGAAAAAGTAGGTTTCCTGTAAAGTTTGGAAAGGAATGTTGAATTGTTATAATCTATATATAAAGTCACGTCAAGATAGTGAAGTTCGTGCTTGTTAATGTTGTGAGTAAACACCAAGAAGGGGGTAGTGGAATTGATATAACTAAAAAAATCCTCAAACTGATTGAGGGTCCCATTCCATAAAATACAGATGTCGTCTAGGTATCTTCTATAATGAGTTAAATATTGAACCCAAGTAGAAGAAAAAATGAACATACGTTCCCATCTGTGCAAAACAGCGTTGGCATAAAAAGAAGCGCATGAGGCACCCATGGCCACTCCTTTCCTTTGTCTAAAAAGCTCACCATTAAAGAATATAAAATTGTTCTGTAATAAAATTTCCATAAACTCCACTAGAAAGCCAGTCACCTTATTGTTGAGATTAATATTTAACTCATTATAGAAGATACCTAGGCGACATCTGTATTTTATGGAATGGGACCCTCAATCAGTTTGAGGATTTTTTTAGTTATATCAATTCCACTACCCCCTTCTTGGTGTTCACTCACAACATTAACAAGCACAAACTTCACTATCTTGACATGACTTTATATAAATATTATAACAATTCAACATTCCTTTCCAAACTTTACAGGAGACCTACTTTTTCTAATTCTTTTCTGCATTTTCAAAGTGCACACCCATTTTATCAGAAAAAAGGCATTGTTAAGGGCCAGTTCATTAGAGCCTCTAGGATGTACAGCTCCACTGTTTATTTTTTGGATGAAATACATTTTTTGCAGTCCATGTTTGTAGACAGGGGATACCCTCTCTCTCTTATCACCTCCTTAGCTAAGAAAGTGATTGATAACAGAGAAACAACATTTCCACCACTTCTTGGTACAGGGCAACCTTCTGTCACAACTAACAGAACAGCGATATCTGACACCTTCCGGAATAGTCTTATCTATACCTATTCCGGCAACTCCGCTGATATTGAGGAGATCATCAGGAGGCACTGGCCTGTACTGACCTTTCACGAATAATTCAAAGATGCCCTCCCACCACACCCTAAATTTGTAAGAAAGAGGGACATTAATTTCAAGGAACTATTTGAAAGAAAACCTAATTTCCAGGCTAATAACTCTAACATACAACCAGACACTTTCAAATGTGGGTCCTGTAATCAATGCCATGCCATTATTAATGCTCCAACACTTTACATTCCCTCCAGGAATTTTAACATCAAATCATATCATCACTACACCTGTGGGAGTAAAGGGGTTGTCTACCTAGGTTTTTGCACCACCTGCTCAAGCTTCTATGTTGGCAAAACTGAGAGGCCATTTAGGAAAAAGACTCTACGAACATTTTTACGATCTAAGTAAACAAAGGGAGTCTAACGCATTCTATAAGCATTCGCTCACTTGCCCTGGGATAGATCTTAAATTCATGGTGTTGGAGCAAGTTACCCCGGATGCTAGGGGAGGTGACTGGGAGACGACCCTCGAATACAAGGAACTTATATGGCAACTTAAACTAGATGCAGGCAGACACCCTGGATTAAATGACAACATCAACATAAACAGTGTCCTCAAGCTAAGAAAGGCTCGATTATGAGAAGCTCATTCATTGCTGATAAAAAATCTTCAAGTGAAATATGATAAATGATTTATTTTAATTTATTGCTAAATGCACTGCCTACAGTTTCTTTCGATTATTTTACATTTTACATTTTACATTTCAGTTTTAATATTTACTGTATACATTTATTATAATGCACCAGGTTTAACTTTTAACAAAGAAGCATTTTTAACAATTTATCAACTCCAGCATTTTTAAGCTTTAATTTTTAATTGATTAATTTTTTAATTGATTAATTAATAATTAACTTCAGTGTATATAAAGCCTTGCAGCACTTTGGATGTTCACTTGATAAAGCTCGGCACAGACCGAGCGAAAGCGCTTGTGTTTTCATTGTTTTTCATGGTTTTGTATTAAAGAATTAGACTTTCTGAGCAGCAGTCTGTCTTGGTTTGGTTTTCCACCTTGGATTTATTTTTTATTGGTCCTGTTCGTGCTTTTCTGGATTCCATGCTACATTTGATGCCACTCTACAGAGCAGATGTTTTTCAGTAACCCAAGTATTCCTTTATTGTGAAATGATGGAACCTCAGAGGTTAGTTAGGGAGTGGTAGACAACAAATGCCAGCACCAGAAAATGTTGCGTGTTTGATTAGAAGTATTATGACAAAGTCTCCAAATATCAAAGTGCACAGAGGTACAGCGTCCAAAAATCAAGGTGTGTAAAGGGAAAGCCTCATATGCAAAAATATTATATTATTCTTATGGATATTTTCCTGCAGTTTACATATTATTTTGTCATGTGATGGCTTAAAAGTGTTTATATTTAAGTACTGTATTTCTGTAGTCACCACATCAAGAATGCAACTAAATGGAATTTTGCAGTTCTAGGCTGACATTATAAAATTTAATGATGTTGAATTCATGTATATGTTAAGTCTGTAAATAACAGGTCTGAATATATGTTCTTAACAAAAGCTATTTTGCTCATATGTGTTTCTAAACCCCTTTTTTCCAACATCAGGGAAAAAATAGTTTGGGGGAACCAGGAGCCCATCAGACCTATCTCCTCTGGAGCTCTGTCTGCTGAACCTTCAGAGCGAATTTCATCCCTTGCACAACCGAAAAAGGATAACCAAAGGAAAGCACATCAGCACAGGTGTGTGTAATATACATTTCATTAAATATAAGCATACTTCTGAATGTATGGCATATACTGTTCCCAGTGAATGTTTGTGGATATTTCACACAGTGTGCTTGTCTTGGGTCCTAATAAACAACAAATGCCAGCACCAGAAATGTTGTAAAGCAGGGGACAGTGATTAGATAATGTTTCAGAGAAAGCAGTGCACTAACTGCTCTGTAAAACAAAATAGCTAGTTAGGGAAATGAGAGGTTACCTATAATGTACAACTGAAAATGAATGGCTTTACCCGAGAAATTTTAATCAGTAATGTTATTTACTACAAACAATATCTGCTTACTCATTTATGTGTTCATATGCTAAGTAAACAATTTAGCCGGTAGGTGAAGGAATGCGCTATATATTGCAGACATAAATTTAATGCAGCACTACAAAATAAAGCTTAAGCTTCAGTATAAAATGGTTAAAAATGCTAACCTCTGTTTGAGCAATGCCTTCCTCTAGCCATGTCTTGTGGAGGCACAGACAATCAACCAAAGCTACTTCTACCTGTGCTTCTGCACTTGTGTCCTCCCCAGGAGCAAGCACTGCCCTGCTTGGCCGTGTTTGTGCCCAGTAGGTTCATACTCCATGGGTACTACACTCAGTGTTCAATCTAGGTGTCACCTAATCAACAAGCCATAGCTGACCCCCTTGCCCAGGATAGGTAAGCCTGCATTGGCCCTATAACTGCCATCCTCCAGCACCCATGTCATTAATCAAGCTTGGGTTTCATCTTTATGTACCATTAGGTAGTGCCCAGAAGGAACTATTTGTTCTACAAGTAGCCTTAATATTAAACACAGTAGAAAAACACAAACACACACATACACACCAACATCACCATACAGATACAAAATCTGTTTTATATGCAGAATAGGATAACAGGCAATTGATGTGTGTCCTATTGCTTGATAAAGGCATGCCTCTGTGCTAAAGGCACTTGGCACAAACACATCATGGGCATGCTGTAATCAGACAGTAAGCCATACTGCATAATCTATTATGCCTTACATATTACCTGCACTATGGTCTGGAGACAGTGCAGTTTTTGGTCTATGTAATGCTACATTTTTTGAAAAGGAACAAAGCTGAAGGCCTTACTGTCTGACATCTCCCCCATAAAAACTACTTTATTCTCAGATACAGTAAACTCCCAGCAAACCAGCACCCATGGGGATTGGTAGATGCCGGGTAACTGTAGTTTCTGGTTGCTTGAGAGCTATGATTAAAAATATGTCTGACTAATACTTTACCCTATACTATTTGTTTGGTTTGACTTGTTCTTAGGTTGGGGAGTGAGAATTTATTCCTATCTTCCTTTTTAAAACTCTAAAACTCTAAAAACATAAGGTATGTTTCTGTGGGGGGGAAAAGAAAGTGCAACACATGAAAACTGTACTGTATTTCTTCAATATTTTTTTGCCGGTTGCTTGAGATCTGGTCAACTGAGAGTTTACTGTAATATGTTCTTATTCCTTAGGCTCTTAAGACATATCTTTTGTGTACCTTGAATTAGCTGAAATGTCATGGAGACGACTAGCTGCAAAATAAAAATTCATAAATCAGGTTCTCTCAAGTTACTTTATGACTAGGAATTAGAAACCATGATCGAGAAGCCATAAAATTACTATATTCACCTTCACGGTTGTTGTTGTTGTTGTCTTTTGGCTTTTCCCGGTTAGGGGTCGCAACAGTGGAACTCCGGTCCACTAATGATTGGCAGTAGAGCCTTTCCAATTCTTAGACCACCTTACAGCTAAGATTTCCTGCTAGCTGAGGGCTTCTGTGTGGTGGGCAGTCTTGTGAACAGAGCTACATATGTATGATAATGTTACTATTGGGGGGGTGGCTAATGCTAATTAACCATGTGCTCTACTCTACAAATGCCAGCAGCTCCAAACTTAATTTGAATCAGTCAGCCACATAACATTTCACTCTTGTAGGAAAAAGTGAATACTGTCAAAAGTCATCAGTCACTCATTCACTCCTCTGGAAGTAGTCACAGTGCAGGTAAGTTCACCGAAGATATGTAGATGTGTATTAGTGTATGTGTATGTGTGTTGAGATGTATGTGTATGTCTTCAGAGGTGTGAATGAAGCTGCATGAATGTGTGTGTGTGATTGTGTATCAGTCAACTATTCTGGCATGATGTATGTTTCAAGTCAAGGCATCTTATGCAGTCCATCCTCACTGACTTCGAACTGTTGTGCCTTGAATTAAAATTTTTGACTGTGTAGCTCTTGTGAGTGTTGCTATTGTACTTTTAATGATAACTTGATTTTTCTTAGTTGTGATCTCTTAGAGGTAGTTTTAGAATAGTCTGTTTTGTTTAAAGAAGCATGGCTAATTGTATTCCTTTTACGATCCCCTCCTAGCCCACCCGTTATCTGATAAAGATATGCGCATTTTCTTTAGACGTATGATGCATTAACGTACTGATACTTGAAAAGGATTATTCATTTCAGTCTGGGTGCTTTCTTCAAGCAAACGAGTTAAATTTAAATATTGTACTCAGCGCTGAAGACCATACAATTATACAACAGCAATGTTAAACAAAAGTGGTGTTGATGAAGTGAAAGTGTATATATTTGACAGGAAATGAAAATGGAAACTGAGCAATATGGCTCAGTTAAGTGCAATGACTACTTTAATGATGGTCATCACTGTAATGGGGAAAGAGAATACCCCTTCATCTTGGAGGTCATAATAGGGATAAGGACTATTCTGTCTGCCATACACAATGTATTTATTTAGCTTCTCCTTGCAAGGAAGTTTGTTCCCAACTTTGAATAGGTTTTCAGTATTTTGAGTTTTCAATATTTTTGGATTCAATATTTTGAGTTTTTTGACCAAATGAGTGTATTCCCTCTAAACATACCAGTTTTGTGATTATAAAGGCAGTGTAGGTAAGGGAAAATGTCCATATCTGTACCGCTTTGTGATCACACTATCATGGACCTCTGTTGTCCCTTAATCACAGTTTACCGCTACAGCACTCCAACCCCCAGTACAGAGAGTACATTAATGAAACCATCTGATGACAGCACAGGAAAGATGATATTTCCTTACCTGCACTGTTGAGGGACACTGTGTATAAAACTATCAACATCTGATAAAACAGGACAAAGACTAAACATATCCAACCAAATGGGATATGAGAAAATGGCAATCAGTCAATGTACTGGAATGAATACATACATACATGTGTGTGTGTATACACACACACACACACACACACACACACACACACACACACACACACACACACACGTCCATGTTAGATAATCAACTGTGCAAAAACTGGGAGTACAGAACATTGATCTCAAAAGATTGAAATTGCACAACATTGAAGTATGCCTGTAGCTGGTTGTCTATGAATACAATACAGTGAGGAGCAGGTGTTTACCTTTTCCCAGCTACTGTGTGCTCTTAGAGTAGGTATATATAATTAGCATGGGGTGTGGGCGTGCACGGAGATGTTTTAGACATGTTTTGTACATTTTTCATATTGTGCAGTTTTGATCTTCTGA
>NC_056751.1:63421065-63576065 GCF_019279795.1 Protopterus annectens
GCAAACGGACGCTTGCTGTCCAGTCAGACTGTCCCAGCCAACAAATGTTAAAAAAGTTAAATAAATAAATAAATGTGCAGTAAATTTATATGGCTGTTAGAATAAAACACTCTGGCAGTGCTTGGATTTTATGTGTCAAGATGGCAGAGGCATTGTTGACCTTGATATAATTCTTTCCTGTTATGACTGTGCATTAAGCCAGAGAAAGACTGCACTGGGAATGTAATGTGGATGGTTATCTGTGCTGGAAGTTGTTTTACTGGTGGAAATAAAAACACTTTTGTATTTTTTGATAATGTGTGTGTGTGTTTAATATATGGGTGGCATTCACTTAATTGAACGTTCATTTCTTCATAAGGTGAAATGCAGGTGCAGTTTTGCAAATGCTTATTTTACTGAATATCCATTTTGAAGAATGTCCATTTTGCTGAAAGAGGTAAGTGGGTTTGTATCGGGTAATTGAATGTGTGTGCATGTATGTGTGTCCAAGCTGTCTTGTGTAGTAGCAGTGTTATGAAAGTATTTTTTTAAGTTAAGGATTAGGGTTAGGGTTGGGGACAGGGTTAGGGTTAAAGTTAGGGGTGATTTGCAGACAATGATGTTGGGCCAGATTCAATAAAGCTTACACTGTGTACACAATATGTGTTCAGTTAAATTCTTATCACATTTTTTGTGCTTTCTAGTCACTCAGTGCACATGTGGTCTATACTTTGTGGCAACCTTTATGAATCCCTGTCAATATTTAAAGCTGCAAGAATACCAGTAGAAAACTAAAATTAAGAGGAAAAAGGTGTGAGTTATGTCTGTGTTGTCTGTTTATTCAAAACAGTATGCACTTAGTGTACACTTACTGTAGGCTTTATTGAATCTGACCCGTTATCTTTAGTAACAAAATTAATTTTGAGGTATCGTTTTCTAAGGTAATTGTGAGGTGATGTTCAGGGAAGAGTTGAGACAGACACTGGGTGGCAGTGAAGAATTACCAAATAGCTGGGTAACTACAGCAGAGCTAGTAAGAGAGATGGCTAGAAAGGTGCTTGGTGTGACATCTGGAAAGAGGAAGGAGGACAAGGAGACCTGGTGGTGGAATGAAGAAATACAGGAGAGTATACAGAGAAGAAGTTGGCGAAGAAGAAGTGGGATTGTCAAAGAGATGAAGAAAGTAGACAAGAGTATAAGGGAATGAGGTGCATGGCAAAGAGAGAGGTGGGGAAGGCTAAGGATAAGGCGTATGAAGAGTTGTATAAAAGGTTGGACATTAAGGAGGGAGAAAAGGACCTGTACCGATTGGCTAGACAGAGGGACTGAGCTAGTAAAGATGTGCAGCAGGTAAGGGTGATAAAGGATAATGAGGGAAACATACTCACAAGTGAGGAGAGTGTGTCGAGCAGATAGTAAGAGTACTTTGAGGGGCTGATGAATGAAGAGAATGAGAGGGAGAGAAGGTTGGATGATGTGCGGATAGCGAATCATGAAGTGCAGTGGATTAGCAAGGAGGAAGTAAGGATAGCTATGAAGAGGATGAAGAATGGAAAGGCTGTTGGTCCAGATGACATACCTGTGGAAGCATGGAGGTGTTTAGGCGAAATAGCATTGGAGTTTTTAATTAGATTGTTTAATGAAATCTTGGAAAGTGAGAGGATGCCTGAAGAAAGGAGAAAAAGTGTTTTGGTACTGATTTTTAAGAATAAGGGTGATGTGCAGAGCTGTAGTAACTACAGAGGGATTAAACTGATTAGTCACAGCATGAATTTATGGGAAAGAGTTGTGGAAGCTCGGTTAAGAAGGGAGGTGATGGTTAGTGATCAGCAGTATGGTTACATGCCAGGAAAGAGCACTACAGATGCGATGTTTGCTCTGCGAGTGTTGATGGAGAAGTACAGTGAAGGTCAGAAGGAGTTGCATTGTGTCTTTATGGATTTAGAGAAAGCATATGACAGGGTGCCTAGAGAGGAGTTGTGGTATTGTATGAGGAAGTCGGGAGTGTCAGAGAAGTATGTAAGAGTGGTACAGGATATGTAGGAGGGTAGTGTGACAGCAGTGAGGTCTGCAGTGGGAGTGATGGATGCATTTAAGGTGGAGGTGGGATTACATCAAGGATCAGCTCTGAGCCCTTTCTTATTTGCAATGATGATGGACAGGTTGACAGACGAGATCAGACAGGAGTCTCCGTGGACTATGATGTTTGCAGATGACATTGTGATCTGTAGTGAGAGTAGGGAACAGGTGGAGGAGACCCTGGAGAGGTGGAGATATGCTCTAGAGAGAAGATGAATGAAGGTCAGCAGGACTAAGACAGAATATATGTGTGTGAATGAAAGGGAGGATAGGGGAATGGTGAGGATGCAGGAAGTAGAGGTGGCAAAGGTGGATGAGTTTAAATACTTGGGATCAACAGTTCAGAGTAATGGTGAGTGTGGAAGAGAGGTGAAGAAGAGAGTACAGGCAAGATGGAGTGGGTGGAGTAGAGTGTCAGGAGTTATTTGTGACAGATGAGTACCAGTAAGAGTGAAAGGGAAGGTCTACAAGAGGGTAGTGAGACCAGCTATGTTATATGGGTTGGAGACAGTGGCATAGACAAAAAGGCAGGAGTCAGAGCTTGATGTGGCAGAGTTGAAGATGTTAAGATTTGCACTGGGTGTGACGAGGATGGACAGGATTAGAAATAAGTATATTAGAGGGTCAGCCCAGGTTGTAAGGTTTGGAGACAAAGCCAGAGAGGCAAGATTATGTTGGTTTGGACATGTGCTGAGGAGGGATGCAAAGTATATTGGGAAAAGGATGCTAAGGATGAAGCTTCCAGGTAACAGGAAAAGAGGAAGGCCTAAGATAAGATTTATGGATGTGGTGAGAGAGGACATGCAGGTGGTTGGTGTGACAGAGCAAGATGCAGAGGACAGGAAGAAATGGAAACAGTCGATCTGCTGTGGCGACCCCTAATGGGAGCAACCGAAAGAAGAAGAAGATTTTTTAATGCCCAATGGTTTGAATCATGAAATAAATATAACTACGGTATTATGAAAAATAACATTCATATGTGGCTGAATGAGTTGTAAAAATATATGAATATATGTTTTTTAAAAAAAACTGTAAAGCTGCAATATAACATAAGTATCAACTGATAGTTGAGTTTGTAATTGTTAATTCAACAGTTATATAATGTTGCTATGTAAAGAATGTGATTCTGAAGCTGTTTAAATATGTTGAAGATGAGATTCAGACATATCAGATTGTTTGTGAAGCCAATTAACTATTGATATGTTTTCCAATTTATTGAGTTTTTTTTTTTAATTCAGCTCTGAACCTACTGCTGTTCATACTGGTGATGGACTATATTACCAAACAGATCACAGGGGACTGACAAAGTTGCTCTATGCAAACAAAGTGGCAATGAAAGCAGATTCTAAATATGAACTTCAGCAAATGATTGGGGCTAGTATGTAACATTGAAGGTAATGGAGTAAAACTGTATGCAGACAAGACAGTTGTCATTGCAGCAAATGGTAGAAATCAAAAGAAGCTGAAACTGAGATAGAAGGGAAAACAGAGGAACAGGTTAACCGCTTCAAGTATCTTGGAGCAGTTGTTGGGAAGAAGGGAAGTCTGAAGGAGGCGGCCAAAGCTAGAATTAAAGGTTTCACTAGAAAAGGTTAAAGTATTTAAAATATATGGTTCCATACTCACAGGGAGCATTGCCAGGAATACCTAGCCACAGACCTGCTGAGGTGTGTAATTCAGCTCACAACAAAGTTGTATATATGTCATACTGTCTCACTGACAAACTCATAGGTTCATAAGACGATACTAGGCTATTGGCCTGGAGGGTCTTATAAGCCTAGCCAAGAATTTCACCTATTTTTCCTCAAAGTCAGCATCTAAACATATCACATTCATATCTTTATTGTAATGGTATGATATCAGAGTTAAAATTGGGTATGCAAAATTCCAAGCACTGTAATTATGATCCTTGGAATAATGGAACTACAAGTGTGAATGGAGGTAATATATACAATAAAATTCCAAGACTGTGGTTCTTCAGAATATTTTCCCTTGTCTGAGCTGCAGTGATCTCAGAGTTGTATAAATGTGTAGCAGGGTTTGGGGGACCATAGCTTATGTTGTGGGAATTCTTTTTCAGAGTTTTGAGAACTGTAATTTTTGGTCTTGCAGTTGCAAAAGTGCATACTAAAATAAGTTAATTATTGTCAGGAAAGGGATACTTCTGCAATTTTAAATATTGCAGAAAATGTTTAAAAAAAACAGTTTGATAGGAAAAGAAAAGCATAGACACATTTAAGATGTTACCATCACTTTGTGGCTTTAAACCTAGAAGTGCATGCTTTGTATGGTTGATTACTTAAGTTTTTTTTTGTCCTGAAAATTATAGAAGAAAATATAAACCATTAAAGAAAAATGTGTGTCCCTGGAGGTAATATCAAATTCAAATCAGGCCAAAATAAATTAACAAACTGCAGCATTTCAAAAACCTTTCATTTAGAACAACATTAGCTATTAGTTAAATTCAACGTGATAAATATAAAAGTTATCAATAAAATTAGGTATTAGTTAAATTCAGGGTGATAAATATAAAAGTTACCAATAACTTACATTTTTTTAGCTTGAAACCTAAACAGCATGTATTACTGTATAAAATTGTCAGTGATCTTTCTAAAAATTGTAATGAAAAAATCCATCAGAATTAATATTTTTCTGTTAAATTCAGTATTCAATTGTTTTATTGTCTTTGAAGCTAATAAAGTGGTCTAAAGATGTTTTATAACTGAGTATCAAGCTAGATTTTGTTAAAATATATCTGGCCTGCTTATGGCCACATCCTTTTTATGGAAGAAGCAAAAAAATATCCAAAACAAGCAGAAGCTGGGAAGAGCAGTATGGAAGATTTTTTTTTGTAGTAAAAGGATAAAATGTCTGTTAAGGGGATTATAGTTAATTAATGTCATCCCCTTTAATCCCTCTGAACACAAGTGAATAGTGTTTGAAGTGAAGATCAGGCAGTGGAGTTCACTTTCAGACAACCTTTGTAGAAATGACTCTTAAGATGTATAACCAGTCCAGCATGCCAAGAGCCACAAGAATAAAACGCTATTCATAGGTTCATACTAGGCTAACTGCCCTTGCGAGCCATTTTAAGCCTAGCCAGTTATCCCTTGTGAGATTCAAACCCTGTACCTTGTCTTTGTAAGGCAAACACCTTAACTATTAGGCCACCCTCCCAACTATTGTTCTAATGCATGCAAAGCCACTAAATCAGGAATAACTAGGGTAATTTAGCAACATTTAATTACATACTGCCCCAATAAGATGTGCCAATCAGTCTGTATTTCCATTTCTAAGTGAAACAGATCAAAGTGGGCCATTGTTCACTTGTGTCATTGTTAATCAAGAACTCTGCCATTTGTTTCTAAGATTTAGGTGACTGTGGGACTGTGTCATTTGGATGAAGCTGCATTCACTGAAGGTTTGAACATGTGCACTGTTGTTGCTTTCTGGGCAGTTAAGAATTATATCATTCTATGGTGGGAGAGGTTTTTGGTTGAAATATTTCCTCAGACGTGTTTTAAGTTTGGCTTGATTGGCAAATATAAAAATTAGTAAAAGCTTAATATTGTGCCAGTATTCTAGCTAGGAGATTGTCTGTCTCATAGTGAGTCGGTAAGGTTTTGAATGTACTTAAATAAGTTTGATAAGGAACATTACATCACCTTTGATTTTGCCACCCAGCCATACCTCTCAAAATGTTAGTGCAAGAAATTTGGACAAAGCCAAAAATAATGGGGGGGTGAAAGGCCCCAGAATAGGGACGGATTTTAATTATTCCTGCTGTAAACTTACAATGTTGCTAGAATAACAGGTTTCACATTGGTAAGTATTTTCTGAAGGGTCTGAAGTCTGAAACTCAAATGTTATTATTTAGTTGCTTCAGTCCTCAATAATTTGCCAGAAAAACACAGCTTTAATGAGAAACAGACCAAAAATACATGGAGATAAAAGTATGGACAGTTGAGAGGTATACACCCAGCATGTCTCTTCTAAGACATAAATGTCAATGGCTGATTTAGGTTTGTTTTGGAGGTATGGTTTTAACTAGCTTTCTGTGATAGTAATAAAGTAGCTCTGAACTGCATACAACACGGTGTAAGGATGTGTTAAGCAGATGCCGATTACTTAATATGGAGTTCTGGGAGTTTGACATAGAAATACCACAGAAACCATGGCATCAACATATTATGACTGTGTTTTTAACACTGAAAACTCAAGAGGGATTGAGATTATAATCACCAGGCTGTAATAGCAGTCTTGATGAGTTTATTCCAACTGCTACTGTGCAGTGTTTACAGTTCATCCAGTTTTTCAGAGTCAACATTTTACCCACCACCTCCACCTCCTTTGCAGAATTGCTGGGCTGTGATGTGTTGGCAGGGATACTGATCACAATACTTATGTACTGGATGTAACATCATCTTTTTGATGAGGACTTGATATATAAATCCTTCATATTTTGCTTGTAGGATAGTTATGTATGGAAAATTCTCATTGTTGTTATGTGTATATGGGAGGGGGGTGAATAAAGTTATTATTATATCTATCATCTCCAGAGCCAGTTTTTCATGCTCTTATATATTCATATCAATGCTTTTGCCCCAGTTATGTAATACATTGCTGGTAAAGAAACATGGAAGTCAATTTAAAGGTTAATGAAACAGAGGCTGACAAAAATTTGTGTGACCATAAACTCCATTCTTTACCATTGTGAATTAGAAATGCATAGCAATCACAGTGTAGACTAGAATCATGAATCATGGAATACCTTAAGTAAAATGCATGGAAACTGCTACTGAACCATGAGATGTAATTCACCACAATGTTTCATGTTAGAGTAGCCCAGGGGTATATAAAATGTAACACCAATTTGATCACACAGCAGCAGCAGCAGCAACAACAATACTCTAATACTGAAGGAAGATGTGTGGCTTAATTTAGCAATAACCCATGGATGAATATGGGTAAACCAAGCATTACCCACATAGCGCATGGATTATTGCTATTATACAATTCTGTTAAATTTTGTTGACCTATTTTATTTTTTTGTATGGTGGGTTGTGTATTCAGCCATTATACAATAATAACAAATATAGATTTTCAGATGATAAACAATGATATGATCAGTCAATGGTAAGATATAGCAAATGAACTTGCAGAAAAATGATGTCCAATCTTCATAATAAGTAAAGACATATGTCATATGTGCTGTAGATGTACAAAGAGACATCTCTTATATAAAATATATAATTGCAGCTGCATAAAAAATTAAAAGTATGAGTTTAATGATACCGGAAAACATACCTTGTAGTTTTTTATACAGAAAAAAGAGGGCGGCCACATAACTATCTGTGGTGAGAGGGTGTATTAGTGTTTATTTCTTTTATTTATGTCTATTAATTTCAGTGCAGTTTGGAATCATAAACTGTATGCTATTCCCCAGGATTCAGCAAGCTCTGCATGGCGTGCAGGAATAGTGCAAGAGCTGCTGCAGGCAAAATGGCTGCCGTGCGATCCAGGAATAAGCTCCCGGGATGTGTACAAGCGCTCCTGCACTATTCCTGCAGGGACACAGCCCCTGTATGCTAATTACGTCATTTGCTGGTGAAAACCATGCAAATGAGGTGAATTAGCGATCCAGGAAGCAGGCAGACGTCCATGCAGGAATAGTACATTTCTGCAAACTAGAAAACGGAGGCATGACAGCTTTTAAAAATGCATGTATTAGAAAGGTTAGGCATATCAAATGCCAAATATATGGCCATAGGCATGAAAAATAATTTCAAAATGATAAAAATTAACTTTTTTTTATTTGCTGGCCGATTTTGGCTGTTTAAGTGCAGGGCAGCGGTGCGCAAACAGGATCAGCCCAAAAATATATAAAAAAGCTGGAAATAAGATTTTAAACCAAAATTATAATTCTGTCATAATAGTCAATGGCATGCATAACACAACAAGACCATGGATAGTGGTTGCTAAGGGGGAAGGCTGAGTGTCGGATTTGTAACCATGCATTAACAGTCAATCCTATGCAAATGAGGGCAATGATACTGAATCACACATTTCCCCTTAGTGCTAGCTTGCACCCAACCATGTAGGTGCATTAAGATCACAGTGTAAAAGAGCTAGATGACTTTATAAGGAGGTGTGTTATACATGCTGTAAGCTTACTGTAGCTCTGTGGCCTGTGTTTGCCCTTAGCTAATCACACCTAAGGAAGGGGGTGTGTCTGAAGCTGCCTAGCAGTATTTACATTGCCTAAAATGGTGTGCGTGCAGTGCACCAGGTTTTACACAAAGAAAAAACAAAAACAAAAAATAACAGGAAATAGCAACTCCATTCACATCTGAGCACTGGGTTTGCACGGCATGCCTCGAGGCTTAAAAAGGAAGGCAATAAGAAGGGAAAATAGCAGTAGGAAGGTAATCAAGGAGAACTAGGATAGCTGGCAGGTGAAATGTATCAGAACCAGCCAATTACACAGGCGGCAGCCCAGCCCAGCACACTACTATAAACTACGCAAACGCCTTTCCCTCTGTTTTTTCTCAAAATCTCTACACCACTGGTTCACACAAATGGGCAAATTTTACCTAACAAAAGCAACAAAATGATGGGGGCTGCTTTTGCTCTCATAAATCAACATGTGGAAGAGGCTGAGGGTGGTGAGGATGACAATGCTGATGACCAACCCACAGTGAGGAGAAGGAGAAGAGTGTACAGACCCTGGGTAACCTACCAGGGGCTACATGAGCTGGAGATAATGGAATGCTATAGGGTGGTAGGGACCTCCTACAGCCAATTGTTGAGCTGTGCCAACCATGCTTCACACACAGAATCAACAGAGGGGAACCCAATCTAGTCGATACCAAGGTATGTGTAGGCTTAAGAATACTAGCCACAGGTACCTTCCAAAGGCCAACTGGGGATATCATGGGGATCTCACAGGCATCAGCATCCAGGGTACTCCACCAGTTCCTGGATGCCATGTCAGCGCATGCCAGTGAGCACATATATTTCCTCAATACCTGTGAGGCGTTGACCAGTAATATGCATCTCTTCCACCAAATAGCAGAATACTCCGAGGTAGTGGGTGCTATAGACTGCACGTACATACACATCAAATCACCACCCGGTGAGCGGGGTAGAGTCTACATAAACTGCAAGGGCTTCCCCTCCATCAACTGCCAGGTCATGTGCGATGCCCAGGGCATTATAATGAATGTGTGTGCTGGCAGCCCTGGAAGCTATTACGACTTCCACATCTAGCATATAACGCAGCTGTACCAGAGATTTTTCAATGGGGGCATCCCATATGGCCACCTAGTGGGGGCTGCTGGTTATGCACTGGAGCCGTGCCTGATGACACCCATCAGAAATGCACACACACCCGAACAAGAACTCCATAATAAGGCACACGCACAGACCAGAATCATAATAGAGCATGTGTTTGGGATGCTCAATTCACGGTTCTGGTACCTGGACATATCCTTTGGAGCTTTGCAGTACTCACCAGCTACATGTACCCAAATTTTTATTGTATGTGCCATGCTACACAATATGATCCTGTGGAAACAGCTGCAGCAGGAACAGCATGGGGCAGGGCCACACAGCCCCCCACCATTGCCAAGGCCAGCACAGGCATAGAGTGACTTGGAGGAGGAACAACCTGAATCTGCCCCTGTACGCAGAAGAAGGCATGCCCAGTATGCCCAGGTCTTGGCAAAGAGGCAATACATAGCACATACACTGACACGATAGGAACCCAGGGAAGGACACCTCTATCTGACTCACACATACAGTAAAAGGGATGCCAAACATAACATTATCTGCGCTTAACCATGTATAGGGAGTGCACTATGTGCGTCCGACATAGTCAGCTCTTCAGCACCATCCTCAATACTGGCACAGCCACAAGGTAAGTCACTCTCACTATCAATTGCTAAATGGAGTAGTATGTTCTGCTACTTGTATCTATGGCACGGATGTGAGCATGCAAAGGAATTGGGTGGCTGAATGGGATGGCAGCAGATAGTAGACACCTATATCGGCAGCATGAAATCCATAACAAATACTGGTGTCAACATAGTAGGCAGTACTAGAGAAGGTGACAAAACCCACTCCATGACATGTGGTGGGCCAAATGTGTGTCCATAGGATACACACATGCATGTCAGTGAGGCTCACATACCCAACAACAGTCTCAGCCAGCAGAACAGGACTGGATGAATACAAAGAAAGGCTGTGCTAAGGCCTCCTATTGATGGCAATGGAGAACAGCCCCCCCCCCCAGACCTACACAGACAGACTACAACAGGTCAGGCAGTGGGATGTTAGTTCTGAAGGGTAAGAAGTCTGAAATTTAAATGTAGGTCAATAAAACCTAAGAACTGTACTACACTGATATGCCTCTAATCTGCATGATAGGTCAGAATACAAAATGAAATGGAAGCCAACAGAGTAGCTGAAATACCAGTACAGTCATAGCAGATGTTTACAGTTGTCAAGTGTGCCCCCCCCCACAATCCTATGTAGGAATGTAGCAACATGTATGTGTGGGTATAGTAACAGTGGAGCACAGGTTACCTGAGATGACAAAGTAGCAGAATAGATTGTTGTATGTGTACAATATGCAGGCCTCTGTGTGTTAGGGTGTTGTGTGTTCTGTATTGTGTGAAAGTGGTCAGCATGCAGACATGGAGGGTTGTGTCTTGGTGGCTAATGGCCAGTACTGTTGATGACAGGGCCAAGTTCTCACAACTGCAGTGTCAAACACAATGCATCCCAGCAAGACACAGTCCAGCAGTAATCCATACTAATTGTTCGGATGTAATATCTGTTACCATCTGAAAGATGGACATGGCATGAATGTGGGCCCAGACATACAGACAGTACACAGGTGGAAATACCCTAGACAGAGAGTGTATAAAATGTTACTGTCAAATGGACACGCTTTTGGAATTGTACATACAGGTTAGCAGCACATTAGTTGGCTGCGTAGTATGGAATACTGATGTAGTCTGGCCAAACACTGGCAGACCACAAAATACACAGGTATGAAGTACTAAGGAACTGCTGATGTTCCCGCACAAGCCAGCATAAGTGGAATTCCCCATGTATATCTGTGAGTCAGCTGCAAGTAGCTTCCATAGCACACATGCACTCAGCTTACCCCACCATCAGCCATAGGTACCTCAAAGGTCATATTCCTGCTGTTGGGAATGAGTACAATATGACCCCCACCTCTGTATGGGAATATTCAGAGAATGCAGCATGGTGAAGAGGCATCCCATGCAGGTGTGTCCCTAGCTGTAAGCAACACCCTGTCAGCATCCACACCAATGGATTAATAAGGAAAGAAACTATTGCCATTAACACTTTGCACACTTACCTTGTCACCCCTGGGGAATACAGTGGCTTGCAACCTGGGACTGTAGAAGTAACACAATGCACTGGCCTGGTACAGTTGGCCTGCATCACTACCAAATGCCCTACAGTCCTCTGTCAAAGGCCTGTGTCTTGCCTGTACTGTCAATGTATGTTATCTTATGGACTCCCAAATAACAACATAACACAGTCCACAGAATATAAATGCAAGGCCATTTTGATAAATTCCAGTAGCATGTCCACCATGTCCTATTGTATGAACTGTGGACCAACCCCTAAATACTGCTGGGATGAAGTGATAACTATAGGGATAATGTACCAGATATCATTTGCTTAATGTTAGGAAGAAGATAGAATAATGGGGGGGGGGGTAGAAGCATGGACGCCATGGAGTGTGTGAAGTCTGAAACTCAGATGTGTGCATATACTATCCCTGCCTGCAAGCACAGGGATGGGTGGCTACAAACCTGCTCATAAACCATGATATGAGCCCTGCCTCTGGGTAACCTGTGTGAATCTGTACAGCTGTGAGGTATGCCCACAGCTGGATATGGAAATTATGTCACATCAATAGATGTACAAGTATGGGATCCTCAGCCACCACAGTACCAAGGTGCTGAACCATTTACACAGACCCATCAGCAAGTGTCTGCAGCTCCCCCTCCAGAATGGCATGATTGTGCAAGAATATGTAGACTGCAGACCACAATACTGAACACAGCTTCATTCATCTTGTATTCCCCAGGAAATAATTGCAAGCAAATACATATACCTGCCAGTAGTTGATGACACAAAACATCACAGTGTAAAACAGTACATATGTCTGAATATCTCTGCTAACACCAAAACCATGTAGCAGAAGCAGCACCGACACAATTATTTACAGCACCCCACTATCCTTTGCCCATTGTGACCCCATATTGTCAACCTATCTACAGATATCCTGCAGAAACAGGTTGCTAGCTGTAGGTGTAGAACACAAATGCCTGCACTGGAGTACAACCTACCTGGAATTGATTCACACATTTAAAACAGAGGGTTATACTGGTCATGCTCCCACACTTAGAGAAATGAAGCCCATGTCTGGCAACAACAGTGGACTACACATATCTGTCAGCCGCAGATGTCTGTGAACACACTCCACATTGCACACCAGTCATGCTTTGCACACACATCGGATAGGAATACACACATATATCCAAGGACAACACACTATAATAGGTCAAACATGCACACATATAGATGAAGGGAAGAGAGTGATGGACAGTGACAAAGAGCTTCCCATCACGAGGCCTGTCCCACCCAGCACACATCCAATTGGCCAATACCACATGATGTGCAAATGTCTATCACTGTAGACACTTGCTTCTGGTAGCCCTCAGCACTATAGTGTCTGTGGTGCTTATGATAACTGTGTAATATGACAGTACAAGTCATTCATCTAGCAGTTGTATACATGGTCCTGTCAAATGTAAAATTGTGTATGACTGAGTGTTGTGTGTGTGCTTCCAGAGGAATGGTTTATGGCCCATTCACACACACTGCTCTCCCCATTGCCCTACTTTAGCTAGCCTGCTGCTGTCATTCACCTTAAAATACACCGTTGGAGTAGGGTTAGCCCTATAAGCTCTGTGGTGTGTGCTATAGTGTGATGTACTAGTTAGGTAGGAGTTCTAATCCCAGACATGGCAATTTTGAAATGCTGTGTGTGTGTGTGTGTGTGTGTGTGTGTGTGTGTGTGTGTGTGTTTGTTTGTGTGTGTAGGGATCAATGCTTTTGAGGCCAGTCACCTTCACTACACTTTCATTGCCCTACTTTGGTAAGCCTGATGATGTCATTCACCTTGAAATACACCTTTGGAGAAGAGCTAGTCCTATAAGCTCCATGGCATGCGCTATAACTGCACAATGCTATAGTGTGATGTATTAGTTAGGTAGGAGTTCTAATCCCAGACAAGGCAACAGTCTGTGTGTGTAGGGATCAATGCTTTTGAGGCCAGTCACTGTCACTACACTTTCCATTGCCCTACTTTAGCATGCCTGTGGATGTCATTCACCTTGAAATACACTGTTGGAGTAGGGCTAACCCTGTAAGCTCCATGATATGTGTGATAAATGCAGTACACTGGAGTAGCAATACATAGATAAGTAGGGGTTTGAATCTCAGTACCGTCAAGTGTGTGTGTTTGTCATCAGTATCCCGTGTGGAGGTAGCTGTGATTGTGTAATAACAGAACTCATTGTGGGGCAGGTTTTGAAAATTTCTTATATTGAAGACCTACTATATGTCACAATATCCACCTTACAAGGACAACAGATGTCAAACAGCAGAGAGGCGGGTGTAGACAATCCATACCTCTACATGTGACATTATGTATTGGTGAACAATATAGGCAACCCTTGTATTACCAAGAGAACAATCTCCACACATGTCTCATACACAAACACACTTGGCTAGGCAACAACCATTATATTGGTAGTTCCCTGCATATTGCCCACAGATAGTAACCACTGTGTAATTGCAGTGGACTACAGTGGACATGGCTCTCTGTTCCATCCCTACAATAGGCAAATATTTCCTTACAGTGGTCCTTTGCTATGTTCCCCACTGGACACCTGCAACAACTGTAGAGTCTGCAAATGTAATCCGCAAAGGAAATACCATGCCTTATACACATGCCATGTATGGACAGATGCCACTAACACCAGTGAATACCTGTATCATGTTGTTAATGTAGGTGCAGGCACAACCTCAGCTCCATAGCCAGTTCTCACCACATGAGGTCAGGAATGCCATATCAGATGATAACAATCTGTCCACATAACATGCCCCAGAGACCCCAGGTAGACTTCCACATGTTACAGAACATGCATGTGGGACATGTGCACAACTCAGACACTGTCCATGTTATGGAATATAGAACACATACATGGCAAGCATTGCACAGCACTGGCCATCCACAATAGTAACCCAGATGAGTGGATGGTGAATACAATATCCACCTGTGTGGGCCAGTCCAGGGACTACACCCCTGAGCCACACTGCAAACCATTGTCATGTGACCTGATGTCAAGGTATACCCTTTGTCTAGCCTTGTACAGCCTTCTGGCACAGTCAATTACTACACACCTGTGAAGCAATGAACCCATGCGTGTCAGTATTGGAAAGTGTGTGTGTGTGTGTGTGTGTGTGTGTGTGTGTGTGTGTGTGTGTGGAGATTAATTATTTGGAAGCCATTCACACTCACTACACCTCCCCTTGCCCTACTGTACCATGCCTTCTGATGTAAGTCACCTTGACATACCCTTTGCCCATATAGCAGCCTGATAACCTCTGTGGTGCATGTGATACAGGCGTAATACTGTAGTGTAGCAAACTAGTTAGTTAGGAATTCTAACCCTGAACCTGCCAACTGTGATAATGTGTGTGAGTCCCTGAGAGAGTGTGGTTGTGTCTTCCTTGACACCTGCTTTTGTGGACAGCCACATGTACTACACTTACCTTATCCCTCCTTTATCACTGTTGCTGATGTCACTCACCTTCAAAGATACCTTTGGACAGCTCTCCAACATGTAGGCTCTGTGGCGCGTGCAATAACTGCATAAAAATGTAATAGCAATACATAGTCAGGCAGGGGTTTGAAACCCAGTACTAGTAAGTGTGCGACATAAACATGCTTAGTTCTTACTCTCCTACCCCCTTCCTTTCTTACTTTGTGTTAGAGAAAAATACTTCAAAAGACCAAAAGCATAAGGTTCAGTTCAGGTATCTTTATTCTTGCGCAAGGAGACAAAAAATGCAGTTACAGAGTTTGTCTGACTAAATCAGGAAGTGTCACAGTTATTATACCTTTCTTTCAAGACATTGCCCACTACGACTGACGTAGCAGATCACCAGTTCACAATTCTGTTACTTTACAGATGTTTCTCACATTTCTAGTTGACTCTTCAAAGTTTAAAAAAGATTTTTTTAGTAAACAGGATGGCCTTGATGACCACCGGTCAATTATAACTTTCTTGCTATGTGATGTTACAAGTCTAGGTACTATGGCTAATTCAAGCACAATGCAAGTACAGATTTCTGAAGCAGTTTATTGTTTATAGTATCTAACTTTCTTGCAGCTTGTGTACTTTTTCATCAACACGAACAGAGCTTATTGTCTATAATGAATGGATCTACAGAAATTATTATTATTCTCCATTTAATTTCCTAACCTAGAAGAAAATCACCTGCTTTCCAGTACATTTCCAGTACATTTCCAAGGCATAAACATGTATTTTGCTGTGCTAGCAAACTAGGTCAGAGTGCATCTTGCAGTGTCAGAAAGCACAATTTCAGAAAAGCATATTTTCAGTTTCAAATAGAACTAATGCTGCATATAGAATAAAAACGTGTTAATCTTCCCTTATTAAAATAAGCATTGCACACATATGTTAATACATATTTTTCTAACATTTCCCCCCTGTTAATACTTTTTATTCTATTTCAAAAGCATAAACAGTTTGTTTCTTCTCCTACCCTCTTCCTTTGAAGATTTGCAGCTAAGAGAGTCATTCAGTTTAAACTTATGAAAGTGTTTCCTTTTTCAACAGTTCTTCAATTTCAGTACTTTGATACAAAGTCTCAGAAACTGACATGTCTATAAAATATTTGATTATTTTTTTCATGCAGGGAATTCCACAGCAAATGCATGCTCCTAACAAAAGTAATCCCACACAAATGGCAATCAGGATGTTCATTAGGATGGAGCCCCACCCCCCAAACAAATTCTGGAAAAAGTCCATCAGTGGGTTTGGGCCTTGCCTGGTCATGTCTGACACTTGCTGAATCACTTCCAAATGAACGTTAATTTCATGCTTATTGTCAGGAATAAACTAACAACACTCATCTTTGATTAAAGTGCACATACCACCTCTCGCCGCTAGGGTGAAGTCAAGAGCCATGCGGTTTTGAAGTACCACAGTTCTCATTGCATTTAGTTCATCAGTCATTAATTCAAGAGCAGAAAAAGTTGCATTGCTCATGACCTTGAGAAGTTTGGATAGCTTTCTCGGTTCCCAAATTGATTTAACTGCACCATATGCAGGGGCTATGCCAGCCCAGGATATGATAGTGTCACTCAAGTCCATGTGTGCTAGTTTACTTTTGTCTTTCACAGAGTTATGGTTTCTCCAGCCTGCTACAATCTGTCCCACTGGATTCTCAGGTTTCTTGATTGGATTTTCAGGTTTCTTTGCGACGCCTCTGACGTTTCGAATTCTCTCATGAGGCAAAGCTGTAGTGTGTCGTATGGCCAGGACCAGGTAACCCAAAAAACAACTGCCGGACCAGTTCTCAGGCAACCATTTGTATGCCTTTTTCCCACATATGAAATAACAGTTTTCTACCTTAGTATTGATATACACCTTCCCTGCATGAAACATTTTCTTATCTATAATAGACAGTTGCTTTAAAAGAACGTGTTAACCTTCCCTTATTAAAATAAGCATTGCACACATATGTTAATACATATTTTTCTAACACTTTGTCTCTATCTGTCTCTCTCACTCCCTCTCTGGTGGATGTGGAAAAGTACATCTGCTTTGCTTAGGCAGCAGCTTCTGTTTTGTAAGTGATGCTCATGATCAGCTGATGGCCTGTGCATGAATTGCAGTCCCCCACTAGCTGATTGCATGTGGAACAGCTGTGGTATCATTCCTATAGCCAATTGCATGGAAACACACTCCTATAACTAAGAACATCATGTAGGTGTTGGCCCTTTTCATTCAGTGTGAGCAGGACTTCATGTGGGTGTTTGACAAACAGCATCACAGAGGGTAGCTGGATATACCTCTTACAACATGCACTGTGGAGACAGGCCAACACACAGGAGGGGGATATTCCAGACATGAGGACAGAATGTAAGTATTGCTCTTCTACATTTGAAGTAATGTTGGCTTAACAGGGTTTGTGTGGCTATGGCTGGTCTACTTGATTTAATATCTGTCATGACAGTGTTATGTGGTTGGGGAAACTCTCACCTGTAGGGCTATCTGCAGACTGGCCAGTGTTTTAGAGTCTTACATGTGTTGTGTTACTCACACATGTCCTATCTTTAGAAATGCAGTAGCATAGTTTGAGGATTGCAGTCAGTACATGGTGACAGCCATGTCAGTAACTGACTTAATATCCCTCAATAGACATATGTCACAACAAACCCTGTTAGACCAGTAAATGTATGGGTTCATCACAGCAACATGTCAATATTGGCCCTGTGTTAGTGTCTCCAGCCACAACTCTGTCAACCTTTGTACATATGTCATGCAGTAAGAGGTGCATATGTTCAGTACATCATTATTTACTGACATCATACCTGATAACAAGCCAGTGAGACACCAGACTACCAGACATGTTATGTATAGTAGGCCTTATATTTGAGGACAAAATCTGGATATTCTATTGTAGTGTTTACAGTAGTGAGGTCTGTGTACTTATGGTGATTGTCGATAGAGTGTGTAATGTGAATATGTACCTTGGCCTGTGTACATACTGTGGTAGATTGTTCTTGGTCCTGTGCTACGTGATGTTGTATGCTGCTGCAGTGTATGGTACCCTATCGCCGTACATGTTTGTAGGGCCAGACTGACACTTGTCCAATACCACAGTCAGGCATTGGAATACACTGTGTATTGGCCCAGTACATGTAGGCTTGCTGTGTGAGTGGCACATATGAGGATTGTGTTGTTCACACAGTCCATATACTGTAATATTAAGTACACTTGCCATATGTCACTGTGGCTGTGTTCATATTGGTTGTAGGTATGCATTTTCCAACATGTGTCTGTTACTCTGTGCTGTTACATGCCTGTAGAGCCTGCTATATTTACAGGTACATGTGTATTCCCCCATAAGAAATGGGGGCCAGTGTTGTGGCAGTCTGCCTGCAGTTTGCACAGTGCTTTGTGACATGCCTAGCAGCTCAGTGTATTTACCCAGTGTGATGTTATGTCCAGATATTTGTCACATGTACTGCTGCCGGGCCACCATAACTGTTGTGTATTTCTGACAAAGCAGTGGGATGCTGTACAGATGTATGTCACTAACTAGTGGGTAGTATGTGGGCTTGTGACCTCTGCTCTTCTGGTTATTATGGGTCAGGACAGCCAGGTGTGTGCTACTAATTTCTGGGCTGAAACTACTCTTCCAGGGACAGATAGGCTGCTCAAAGCTCCCCTCTCTCACAGGTGAACAGAGAAACTTCCTTCTATCCAAGTAAGGTATGAGAAAACACAGAGATTTGTAACACAGCCCTGAATTCAGCACTAACCTGAAAACTGGACTATACTAGCTTAGAAAGGCGGGTAACAATTATATTTTGTTTTTTTCAGAAAATAAAGCAGATACAATCAAAAAACACTTTAAATGAACATAAAAGGATACTTATTGTTATATATCGCAAATCAGAGTTGTAGTCAATGTCCCTAGTAACAAAGTAGGAAGAAACACAAATACAGTAAAAGCAGATGAATAAAGTGCAATTTTTTTTGTTGATGATTTCAATAATTACAAGAGGTTCATAATTTGGGCCTCCTCACCCCCATTAACAGTGCCTTTGGTCATATATGTATTTGTTGTGTTCTTTTATATATATATATATATATATATATATATATATATATATATATATATATATATATATATATATATAGACAAATATATGTAGACACATATATATATATATATATATATATATATATATATATATATATATATATATATATATATATATATATGTATATATATATATCTTCTGTCACTTTATTTGAAGTTTCACTACTTTGAACTCCACTTCACCGAGTCTACTTTTTCGAAGTAATGAAACTTCGAACATTGACTTTGGCAGGCACACTATAGCACGGAATGGGAATATTCCCTTTTCCCTGCTGTAGTGCAATCTTGGAGTTGGTATATTGAAGTAGGGGGTGTGTGGGGGGCTTGCCCCCCTATAAAAACATGTTTTAGTGTTTTTTTTTTGGGTAGTAGACTTCAGCGAAAGTGCACTTTCATTTAAGTGGACTTTCGCTGAAGTATAGGGTCTACTGCTTAATTTTGAAGAAGTGTATTTTCGATGTTAAGCAGTAGACCCATATATATATATATATAAATATATATATATATATACACACATATATATATATATATATATATATATATATATATATATATATATATATATATATACATATATATATATATATATATATATATATATATATATATACACACACACACACACACACACACACACACACACACACACACACACACACACTCACACACACACACATTTCTTCTACTGTTGAATGACTGTGCTGGATGATATGTTTGAGAAAACATCAGATTTATTTATATCTGACATGGCTTAGCAGTAAATCACTTTGAGTATAGTGTGTAGGGTCCTGGGTTGGAGACTTGCAAGGGCTGTTTATTTTGTTGCTGGGCAGAACATGGGCTGTTGGAGACAGAGTGATTAAGGCACTTTAAAACAGGTCTAAGATGGTTTGCGTGGAGCTAAGCGACGCTTATGTGAGCTTAGCTTTACTTATGCTTGCTTAAGTCCGCTTACGTCCGCTTAAACACGTGCTAATTTCAAATAAAGAAAATAAAAAATGGGAGATAGGAAAGTGGTGAAATTGGGGCAAGCAGGGGGACAAACAAGAGGAGAAACAAGTAGGGATGTGCAGGATGGGTGTAGGAAAGGACCATAGCTCTGCATTTCTTTGGCATCAACAGTTGCTTTCAATGTGGCCAATTTGCAGCCTCACACCCTACAGGGAGGTGTGTGGGCATCATACAATATGGATGATTGGTAGGGTTAGATTGCATGCTGGGTAAATGTCTCTGGGTGAAATGCAGAGCTATGTATGGGACATGTTTTTTTTTTGTGGGACAGAAGCCCTTTTTTTAAGGTGAGAGTGGGATGTTAAGGAAGAATTATTGGTAATTGTGGTGAGGGAGGTTTGGTAGGAGAGGTTGCACTTGCAGACAGACAAGACAGACAAGATGGACAAGACAGCAGACAGGGAGAGTGTATGACACATGGAGGGGTAGACACCTTGACAGGGAAGGTGGTTGGGAATCTGAGGCTCATGAGCCCCCAAGATGGTAGTAGAGGCACTGATGTCCCCACCCGATGGCAGTCACAATTACTCATTCACAGCCCCAAAGGTGGCTGTGCTGGGGGTTGAGCTGGAGGGGCCACCTGCTCCTCTAACTGCAACAGCCTGTCCTCCACCTGGCACATGCTGTCATCCAGCTCCATCTGGAGAACACTGAGCACCATGCCACAGACCTCGTCCTGGGTGACAATGTCCTCACAGTGCCCACTTGTGGGGGGGGGCGAACCCCATCCCCTGCAGCAGTACTACCTGAGGGTGGGTGCAGGACCAGCAGATCAGGGAGGTCTGGGTTGGGTCCCAGATGTGCTGGGACCCGGTGCCTCGACCGGGTGAGGTGGGAGAGGCGGATCTGCTGGGATCTGCCTTCCCATATGTGCTATGGTGTGGAAATTAGCAATGAATATTGGTTAGTCATGCACAACACATTACAACATTAGTCAAAATAGCATGCATGGATATTCCCATGAACCCAAAACAGTGCAATTATAGCACTACCATAACAAACAGAACCCATGCATATATGGAATGGCATTCAGGGTTGCAGCAGCATGTCAGTTAGTGGTATGTCAGGCAGGCAATAAGATGATTATTCAGCAGGGGATATTAGTATGCACACATTTTAAACAATGATAAACCAAATGGAACAATGGTCCCAACAGTAGAGGTTTGTTTAGGAAATACCCATGTTGGTTTCAGTGCGATGGTTGGATCAGTTGAATGGTGGGGGAAGGGAACAGATTCAATTGACAATTGCTATCAAGTATATTTGTCAGTACACTACTATTCACTACTCTACATTCTGACCACAGTTACACTTTACCTGGGCCATGGGGCTGCTACAGCACACCAACAGCTGTAGATATCAACAGAGCAATTGTAACCTTATTTAAGTTATACACATCAGACCTGTTTCTATACAGATTTATTTACCTGTGGGCCTATCCAGATGAACTGTGTGCACATTACATTGCTGTTTCTACACATATTTCAGATTCACATTTTAGTTACAGGCCCTGGAGTATGTGTTGTGTCTTTCACATACATCTACTGGGACATTCTCTGTGTGCAGGTTTCTTGTCAACTGGGGAAACTATCCGTGACAGCATGACACTTGAAAGGCTTGTCTGGGCCAGACTACAGCAGAGTGTGGATGTCTAGCTTATTTATTTTTATTTATTTATTTTATTTATTTATTTTACATTTGTTAACCGGGAGAGTCTGACTGGATACATGTCCATTTTCAGCGGAGGCCCGGGGAGAAAAGCTCCAGGTACATAACAGACATATGAACATTGTTAATGCAAAAAAGGAAGATAGTTGAGTTCTAAATACAATATAAAGATACATCACATCTTGGGAAAAAAATAACAGCAGCATATAAAAAAAAACATAGGTCATAGCTTGCATCTATTTGTAGGACTGGGGCTGGTCAACACAGCAGTTGTACACCTTTCATAGTTATACACATCATGCTAGTATTTCTATTCAGATTGCTTTACCTGTGTGCCCTGTATGGGAAATTGCATGTGTTGCAGTACATTATTTTTTCTATTCATATTGCAGTTTAAAACTGTAAAACCAGACTGAGATGTTAGTGGCGGTCCCTGGATTCGAACAGTGCTTTGTGTGCAAAATTAAACTACAGGCCTAGTCCTTATCAGACTGAGCCACTGGGGAAGTGTTGTGTCCACTGGGGAAGTGTTGTGTTTTGCTTGTGACATTTCTATCTAGTACATATTTTTGTGCATAGTACTTTTATTATGACATGTTGCATTATATGTTTCCCATTTTCAGTACAGTTTATGCATACACAACAAATATTGGTGTCACTGTTTGTGAAACATGTGCACATTAGCTGGATTGCACATTTAACTGTTTTACAACTACATACTGAATTTTAGATTCCAGAGTACACAGTGTAGGTTTTAGGTCTGCACCTGTTAGCCTTATACATTTCTCAGTACATTCACAGCTACATATGGCTGAAATGGAAAGGTTAACACAGGACAATGCTGGCAGACAAACAAGTAAAACACATTCTGATGGGAATATGTACTGTTGCTTTCTTCCAGTTATTTGACATGCCCATTCTAAAGTATGCAAATGAGCAGTGCTAAATCAATTCACCTCAGTTAATGCATTCTGCAGGACATACACATTTCTATTTATCAGGTACAAGTGAGATGACACACACCAGTGTTTGGGATCACCTTTATTAGTTTTGACATACATATCTGAGTACGACTCAAAACTGCACAATTAATATTCCTGCATGATCTGCATAGGGGAATGCTTTTCATTTCTAACTGTTGCAGTAGCCCTATTCTAATATTCCTCTCCTGCATATTGTACCTTGTTTGCTACCGATATCTGTCTTACACAGCAGCTGGGAATACTCCATTGTAACACTGGCAGCCTGACATAGGCATTTATTCCTGACTTTTACAGCACAATTATATATACAAGCAGTACTACCATTACTATAATTTTGATTTCTTACTGCTAATAGTAGGGGGTAGTCTGTACTCACCATACTGCCGATGCAGCTGGGCCAGTCGCTGTGCATGAGCCTCCACATTCTGGGACCTCTCTGCAGCAGCTGTATGGAGAGACATCACACATTAATCACACCTGCACAGTCACAAATTGAACTTTTTCCATACTTAGAGATACATAAGACTGGATACTTACAGACAGGTGGGACATCCTGCACTCAGGCTTCTTGGATTCACTGGTCCAAGAGTGCACCCCTCCTCTGATTTAGGTTATTATGGTGACACACCTGCTCACCAGTCCAGGGTATGCCAGTGGCACTGGTGAGATCACGTGCAAGCTGGTCCCAGGCCTCCACTTTGTACTGTGAGCCCTGGTACTGACCCTACAGCAGCCTACCATCATGGTTTTTAACTAGGAGCCCAACCATGACTCTGGAATCTTGGATGCCCAACATTGCGCTTGGAAGTACACACCCTCTCCGACACCAGCCATTTCGGTCTAGCTGTGTGCAATCCCTGATGGTTATGGCTATATTCCCACCTGTGCAGTTTAAATAGGGCTGTTTTCCTACATTTTTTGTGACTGGCCAGTTTTAATATGCTGCACTATGCTTAGCTCCATGCAAATCCACAAAGCAATGCTTATACCAGCTAAGCAGAGCTGAATGCAGGTAAGCAATGCTTACACTAGCAAACCATTGCTTAAATCTATTTTTTTCATTAAAGTTATAATTTTTTTTACATTTATATTTTACATATTCCCAGCTGTACTGTGCTATACATGAGACATTTGATTTACATCTATCGTTCAAATTTCTTAAAAGTTTATTAAATAATTTGGCAAAGGGGGATTCAAACTGAGCATGTTCTACATAATATACCATGGCAGTACCACTATGCTATGACAGCTTGATGATGTTTTCTATCACAGTAGCACTTGTCTTATCATTTTCAGGATTTCAGCCAAGCTAAGCATAGTGGCACGCCACGCAAACAAGCTGTGTGGGGCTTAAACTTTGGATTTACTTCCTGAAAAAAATATTATTCCATTTTTTTATTTTTTATTCCTTTCCTCTTGCCCTACTGTTCCATGCATGTAGGGCAAGAGTGCATACATTTGGGGGTGTGTACTTGAAGGCTGCTGCCTTCTATAGGTGTTTGTGTTTTTTTTTATTTTCAGTGTCTGCGGACACTGAAATGTTAGCTATTTACATTTCAGGGTCTGCGAACACTTGTTTACTATATGATATTAGAGACAGGCTCTAATATTATATAGTTTGACACTCGTCTGTGTCAGAAAGTGCTGTATGGCACATTCAGAGCAAAGGGGGCGTGTTTTAGGTGCTGGGACTGCTGACATGCCCCCTGCACTTGTTCCTGGTTTGTGTCCATTTAGTTTAGATAGCAGCATGCCTTCATGCATATGCAAGGCATGCTGCTATCCTAAATGGACACGAACCACTCCGTGCAAGAATAGCCTTATTCTTGCATGGAGCTTCGTGAATCCAGGGGATTGTTTCCTTTTTCTGAACTGCACTGAGTAACAATCAAGTGTCAGCTTCTTAGCTTCCATTCTTTCCTTCTTGCTTTTTCTTAATTAATTTTTTTTATTTCTATTTTTGTAGTGGTTTGTGATTATGGGTAGGCTGACACTTAATGCTGTACATGTTTTTATTTTCCTTAGCTGATGAACTGGCTCATAGTTTTCATACATAGAATTGAGCTGCTTTAAATGACACAGTAGTTCAGTTTTTGTTGTGTTATTACATATTTTTCAAAATGTGGTTTGACTTTTAAAAAATATTTATTTGTTTTTTAAATGTTTTCATCTTGGTGTTATTCTTTTCAGTGCAGGCGGGTCATCAGGAGCTGTCTGCTGTTGTCTCATTTCCTATAACTACATTGAAATTAATAATGCTTGGCTGTAAGACCCCTGGTTGATATTTTATTTCTGTTTTTAAATCTTTTTCTATTAATGTGCATGTCAGGAATATGATAAGCCTGCCATTTTCTGTAGTTTCATGGACTTAACAGTTTTTTTGACTGCTGGATTTCTTTTCATGAGTGATGCTTGAATTATCATGGAATGCAGTTTTCTGATTACTAATGAATTTTTATTATATAATATATAAATTCAGAGACCTAGAAGGGTCTGTTACAGAACCGTCAAAATAGTAAGTTTATAGAGGATGTTTTTAGAAGTGTACATGAAAGCACATGTGTTTTCACTAAAGAGACATAGGTGCTGACATTGGTCTGAATTTTATTTTGAAGGCTGGTTAAAAGGTTGATTTATTCCAGCATTATTGAGAGGCATACCAAAATGAAAAATGTGGTGCAGCTGATATGACAGAGTACCAAACTGATGAAACAAGAAACATACTGGTTGTGTACCTAGGAGACATATGAACACACTAGTCCAAAAATAATATAAGACAGGAAAGAAAGCATTCTAGATGCTTTAAACATAACAATGCATTCTAAAACTAAAGAATGTACTATGTTTTTTAAGATTCCTGACGTTTTACCATTCCTGCAAACTGTATATTTTCAGTGGACCTTGAAGACATGTTACCTATGGAAACAGGCAATTATAGTAGAATAACTGTATGAAGAGTACAAAAACAGTTTTGTTTTTCAAATGTGCATTGCTCTATGATGCATAGGAAATCTGAACCTACTAGTTCAAGTCTGAACAAAGTACTTTTTTTTACCTTACCCCTTGCTGCCATTTTAAGAAAGCGGTCATCTATTCAAATTAATGTCTTATAATTTAGAGCTGCAGCTATAACACAAAACTTAATTTTCAGTTGTTCTTAGTGAAATTTCTGTGTTCTCTTTAAAGGTCAATATTTTGGTATAGCTGTGGGCGAGAATCAAGGATCTGGGAACTACCACCTCCTGCTTTAACAATGTTACCTTCTGACCGAATTCTGCACCTAGCTGAACCAAAAAAGTACAGACCACAAACGTAATGACATTTTACTTTTCTATACATTGTTTTCCACTGTAGCAACTTAAAATTGAACAGTGTTATGATTTTCAATGCAAGGAGCCATGTTTAAGAATTACTACTGCCATTTATGCTGGATAATTCGTATTACAGGAGTGGTCTGGTTCTCTAAAAATGTTAAACAGCAGGGACAGAAAACTATTCTTCCTTCCACTGGTACTTTCTGTCATTATGCTTTATGTTTTTTTTTCTGTTTTCTTTCTTATCCTGAAAGATAGAATTGAAAGTTATGGCAATTCAGTACAACACATCCCTCTTCCTTTAATTGTTATTTTGACTCTCTCAGTCTCCGTCTACAAACTAAGTGGTACTGAATAAACCAATACTGCTGGATCTCTATTGAAGACAAGAACTTGTGACTAGTTCGCTTACCTCTTTAACAAATTAATCCATCAGTTAGATGTGATATTTGACTATCTGGAATGAAAAAAGCACAAAAAGCAAATTGTTGTATTTTGCATGAATTAACAAGCACACAAATTAAGTCAGTAGCAGAAAATTTAATACCTTGAACTAGAAACACTAAATACATAGTAGTAGTAGTAATGGGCTATAAAGAAAACAGAATTGTACATCCAGTACCAAGATAGAGCTATAAGAGAACTAAACATAAAGAATGTATGGCTGTCTCCAAAGGAATACTAGTGAAAATTGTGGGAAGGGGTGAATTATAAAAGGGTTTACATTTATTTTATTTATTGTTTATTTATTGAGATTTGTTGACCAGGAAAGTCCATTGGATCAGAAACCCATTTTCAGTGGAGGCCCGGGTAGAAAAGCTCCACAGGTAATCAAATATTGTACAGAACAAATACATAGTGAAAGAGATATACATACATTAGCATTGAGTGGGGAGTAATTGAATATAGTTAATACATAATTATCAGACTGTATGGATACATAATAACATACTTTCAATCACAAGAAAGTAATCATAATCATTAGTAAATTGCACATATCATAGGTAGGAGAAATAATTATATAAAGGAGGAAGAAAATAATATAACAGAGAGTTAGAGTAGGATCTGAGTAGTTAAGTGCATGACGTTAAGGGGGCTTACATTGTATTCCACAGGTACAGCTGGGATTATTTAAGTAGTGGAATTTTCATGCAGCTTTAAAGGCTATTAGGGAGTCAAGTTGAGTAATGTGTGAAGGGAGGCTATTCCATAGTTTGGCAATGTTGTAGGAATATAGGCATTGCCCTGCTTTTTTGGGGGGGTTTAGCTACATTTAAAAGTATCCTTTCTGAAGACCGGAGGGTTCTAGTTGGGGTGTATGTGTGTAAGATAGACTGGAGTGCAGGACAGCTTTCAGGTTTGAAAATTAGCTTACGAGCAAGTGTCAATAGAATATAATAATGATGAAATTCAAGCATTGCAGTGATACGAGCACTTGGGCATGTTAGAGGCAAATTTTGCTATCTTGTAGTAGCAGATAAAAACACAAACCATACACCCACCTTCCCAGTGGCTCTCAATAAAAATCTACCCAAACAGTAGAGACCTCCAAGGCAGAAATGCACTTGACCACCACAACACAACATTAATCACGAGGCACATAACTCTCCTAAACAGTGTGTCACTCAGCCAAAGTCCCTAAGGCAAAACAGCATGCCCAACACACTAATCATAGGTGACTCGATAGTGAGGCACACTGATGTCCCACTAAGTAGGTTGAATAAGGAGAAAGTAACAGTCAGCTGCCTGTCAGGTACTAGGATCCGTCACATAATGCACACACTCAAGTCCCTCAAAAACAGGTACAAATATGACTCTGTCACTGTACATGTGGGTGTAAATGACCTGAGATGTAACTCCCTGGACTACATGAAAGAAGACATGGAGGAGCTCTCGGATTATGTAGCCCAGGCGGGTATGACCCTAGCCCTGAGCAGCATCCTGCCATCACCCAGAATGATTCCACAGTACAAGCAGAAAATTATTGATTTCAACAATTGACTAAATTTCTGGTGTCATTCTAAGGGGATCCAGTATCTGTCTGCCTGGGATGACATGAAGGTTCTAGGCTGCGGATGCTGATGCTTTGCCCTAACCGCCCCTGTGCCTTTTTATGCAGTGTTTCCGGATCTTGCTAACAAATATAACAGCTTATGACAATTTTTTCTACAGGTCATGCTGCTGCCAAATTCTAGAATAAATCAAACAAAACAAATGCAATCTGAGGTCATGCTGCTCAATGCTAAGTTTAAATCTCAAAATGTAACAAAAGAAGCACACCCTGCACTACTAGAAACATGCCATTTGCACTATAACAGCTCCTCAACTTCCTTTAAGCAGAAAGCTACTGCTGCTGCTCCAAATTCATTCCACACGCATATACCCAAAGGATGACTGAAGCTCCAAAGGCAGTTAACAGGCCATATGAGATGCAGATAACTTCAGGTTACAGGTGGTAGCCCAACATAGCTGATGAGATGCTTCCAACCATAGCTAACCCCAACCATGACCCAAGACCAGGCTCCCTATACTATGGAGTCCCCTGGAGTGACCCAAGACTCCCTACTCCATGTTCGATTTCAACTACCTACTATTCTAACACTTAAACACTCTCATGTAGGCATTCAACAATACACTTGCAAACTATTCAACTATTCATGCCAATAATTCCCAGCGTTTCCTGCTTACTTAATATTCATGCCCTGGACCAAGGTTTCCATTTACTACACTAAGCAGCAACACCCTTGTCATTATACACATGGGTCCAGCTTTGCTCTCTTAGGTAATCCACAAACTAATCTGCCCACCATCCCACCCACCTCCCATCACCCAAAAATCACATCGCTCCACTTCCACCACCCTAAAAGGTAAACAGCGCGAAAGGCTCCTAAAGCTAACTTCTTGGGGGCCTCCATGCAGGGATGGAGACTTCCTTGGCACTGCACAAATGGAGATCAGTTGCGTGACCACTGAATCTTGCAAATGAGCAATACAATGCATGTAGACAAATGCATGGATCTACCTCATCCAAAAGGAAGCCAATCTGGTGGTCCTCTGCCATAAACAAATCTACCACAACAGAAGAAAGGAAACAAACTCAAAGGAGAAGTCCCAAGAGAGGAAAAACTCCTTATCAGCCTCATCAAAAGTTGAGATCCCTCATCAAAACAAAAGTTGAAGATAGCTATGAAAACAGAAACTGCAGCAGATAGTAGGACAACCACAAAGCCTTCTATAGCTATGTAAATCTCCTTCTATAGCTATGTAAAGAATCTCATATGCAGATTTGCTTTGGGTACCTCTATACCAAGCCAGCAGATATTGCCAATATATACTGGCCAATGTCAGTAGTGCCAACTTTACCAATCCAATTTCATCATGCCATCCATCCTGCACACACCACAGACAAATGATTGATTTCAACAATGATTGATTTCTCTGAATTGTCATTCTAATAGTGTCATTCTAAGGACTGCTATCTGGACATGATCGACGACAAACCACAATGCTTTGCCAGAGATTGCCCTTGGGATTCCGGATACTGGCTATGGCTCTTGCCACCCCTATAGTGCCTTTTTTAGGCAAGGTTTCAATGACAAATTCACCACTGTAACAGGTACAAGCAAGCAAAATCTGAGGGTAATGCTACTCAATGCTAGAAGTCTAAACCTCAAAATGCACTCACTCGAGGCACTCCTTAAAATGGAGAACATTGACATCTGTGCATAGACAGATACTTGGTTCAAGGCTCCAGAGAGCACCCCTGCATTACCAGGCTATAATTCATACCACACCTTTTGGCCACCTAACCTGGACTGAAGCACTAAAGGTGGAGGCATGTCCATATTCATTAAGGATATCCACACCTCCAAGCTAGTTGCTCAGCATAATGTATCCGAGATTATCCAAGTGCAACTAACTCTGGGCAAGACCACAATCCAAATTGTAACTTGCTACAGATCCCCCACTATGCCCCAGGATTCCCACTCCTCATTTCTTGATACACTGGAAAATATTAGGGTATAACCCAACATCTTAATAATGGGTGAGTTCAACTACCCCACCATTAACTGGGAAAATTACTCATATACCAACTCTTTTGCTCAATGTTTTCTGGAATTCATAAATTCCAAAGCCTTGGATCAACTTATCCACACCCTCACCAGGGGCAGCAATATCCTAGACCTGGTCATCACCAACATGGGTGACCAGTGTTCCACAACAGAGCTCAATTCCTCATTGGTCAGATCCGACCACAAGCTAATTACCCTAGACAACCACATCCCGCCCCCATCCCCCATTAGGGAAGCACCATAAAAAATTTCTCCAAAGAGAACTTCATAATTCTTAAGACAGAAGTGGCAAACTTCATGACACCCATGCAGATGGACAATAGAGGTACGACTGCTGAATCCTACACAAATGCACTTTATAAGCACTTACACGAGTGCATGGATCGTGCTATCCCTAACAGAAACAAGATGCTATCCTCCAAAAAAAGGAAGCCAATCTGGTGGTCACCTGCCATAAATAAAGTCTACAACAGAAAAAAGAAACTGTTGCAAAAAAGAGTAAAATCCCATGATTGGAGGAACTCCATTTTCAGCCTCAGTAAGAAGCTGAGATCCCTCATAAACCTATGAAGCTAGTTACAGGATGGGGAAGAAAGTGTTTTGATAGTTTTATCTAGTTTCTTTTATATAGGTAGAGTTTATGTCAGTATAGTTTGCCAAACTTGAAATCAAAACAATATCACCACTGATTCTAAAATTTTGCAGATAACACCAATTCATTCTATAGCTATGTCAAAAATCTCAATGGCAACTCTCAGATCTGCTCTGAGGTTTTGATGGCACTAAATAGAACCAATTTAGTTTTTGGGGTTCAGCATTAACTGAGTGTCATTTAGCCAGGCTTCTATAGATGTGAATGTATCTTGGGTGATCTTCTGGAGGTTAGCCCATCTGTTGGAGGATGAGATAATAGTTGAATCATCTGCATATTGAATTAATATGCTTTGTTGGGAGGCTTTATTAAGATCATTAATTAATATATTAAAAAGTAGTGGTCCTAAAGTGGACCCTTGTGGGATGCCTGTGTTATATGTTAGATACTCTGATTGTTGGTTTTGCTATCTCACCGATTGTTGTCCACTGAATGGCATACAGTGATGGTTATCCCACTCCACAAAGGGGGAGCCACCACAGACCTCAGGAACTACCACCCCATTAGCCTGATGAGCCTGGTCTGCAAGGCCATGGACTGTACCATCATGTAACTTATAAACAAAGACAATGGTAATCTCCAAACTCTAGACCCCACCCAGTTCAGATTTGTAAAAGGCAGATCATGTCTCCTAAACCTGCTAGACTTCTTTGAAGCAGTCACCAAAGCCGTAGATGAGGGTAAGGTGGTTCACACAGTCTATATCTCGCCAAGGCTTTTGACACCATCCCCCACTCTGAAATTATAGATAATCTCACTAAACTAGGTATAAATCCCTATTTCACAAGATGGGTTGCCAACTGGCCCACTGACAGAACCCACACTGTGAAAGTAGCAGACTCCAAATCCGACTTCAGGCCAATGACAAGTGGAGTACCATGGGGTTCAGTCCTGGCTCCTCTCATATTTGGTATCTACTTCTCTGAAGTACATGCTAACAAAGTTCGCAGATGACTGCAAACTAGGAGGCAAAATCAAAACTCCTAATGATGTGAACATTCTACAAAAGGGTCTCACTGACACAGATGCCTGGTGTCAAAGCCATGTGCTCAAGCTCAATGCCAAAAAGTGCATTGTCATCTCCTTTGGTAACAACTCTGTACCCATGAGCTACCACATAGGTGGTAGTCTACTTAACACAGAAAGTGTGATAAGAGACCTTAGGACACAGGTGGACAGTAGTCTCTCCTTTGATAATCACATCGCCACAATAGTCAGGAAATCCTTCTACGTGGCACACCTCATCACAAAAGGTTTCTCACCCAGGAAAAAAAGAGGTCATTGTTCCCCTCTACTCATCACTCATTAGACCCATTATAGAGTACAATGCCCCCTTTGGTATGTACCTCAGAAGACATCTACAACAACTGGAAAGGCCGCAGAAATACCTCATGAAGAGGATTACCAACCGTAAACAGATTCCCTACGCAGACCATCTAAAAAAACTCCAACTTTACTCCATCGCATATCACCTACTCAGAGGCGATCTCTGCCTAACATACAAATCTATGTCAAACCCAGAGCTGCTGGACATGCACCACTTAAAGAAATCCAAATCCCTCTAAACTACATACACTAGGGACCTAAATCTTGTCACTACAATAAACAGAACATGCTGGAGGGATAGATTCCTGTCCCAGGGACTTCCCATACTCTGGAACAAACTACCTATCTATATCAAACAAGTTCCTCATTAGCATGTTTCAAGAAAAATCTTGATGATTGGATGGGAAATAGGAAATTCACCCCGGGGATCACCTCTGTGGCACTGCTCGACAGGGGCACAGGAAAATAATTTTCTTGCATGGCAAAGGCCAGGTTACCTTTTTGGCTAGGCTTATATAGGCCCTAGGGCCAATAGCCTAGTACCTACCTATGAAACCCCCCCAAGGGACCAGTCACAATACCAGTAGATTGCCAGGCACCCAGTATTACTGCTGGATAGATTAAAACAGCACTGTGCAAGGCCAAGAATACAGCTTCTATGGGACCTGCCAATATCCTTGGCTGTGTTCTACATGACCTACACAGTGAACTGGCACCTCACCTGTGTGCTCTGTTCAATCACAGCCTCACCTCAGGCTTTGTCCATACTGAATGGTGTACTGCTGCAGTCATCCCTCTCCACAAGGGAGGAGTAACTGCATATCCTGGGTAGTATCGCCCCATTAGCTTGACAAGTCTGATATGCAAAGCTATGGAATGCATAATCATGGACCTAATAAACAAGGATAAAGGGAATCTCCAAACTCTGGATCCCACGCAGTTTGGTTTTGTGTAGGGTAGATCATGCCTTCTCAACTTGATCAACTTCTTTGAGTCAGTCACCAGAGCTGTGGATGAAGGGAAGGTAGTTCATACACCATTCCCCATGCAGGAATCATAAAAAAACTCACTAAGCTAGGCATCAACCCCTATATCATTAGGTGGTTTGCAAACTGGCTCACAGGTAGAACCCACAGTGTGAAAGTAGCTGACTCGAAGTCAGACTGCTGACCAGTCATGTGTGGAGTCCCACAGTGTTCGGTCCTGGGTCCTCTCCTGTTTGGTATCTACGTCTCTGAAGTCCAGGCCAACATGAAGGGACTCTGACTGACAACGTTTGCAGATGATTGCAAGTTGAGAGCTATTATTAACTCCCCAAGTGATGGTGAGATCCTACAGAAAGGCCTCACTGAGACCAACGACTGGTGTCAGAACCATGGTCTTAAGTTCAGTGCCAAAAAATGTGTTATCATTCCCTTTGGAAAAACCTGGTTCCCATGAATTACCATATTGACGTTAGTCCACTGAACACAGAAGGCCTTATAAGAGAACTAGGAACACAGATTGACAGCAACATCTCTTTTGACCACCACATTGCCACTGTGGTCAGAAAGTCCTTCTATGTGGCACATCTCATTACTAAGGGTTTTGCATCCAGGAAGAAAGAGGTCATTGTCTCCCTCTACTCTTCCCTCATTAGGCCACTCATCGAGTACAATGCCCCATTTGGCATGTACCTCACTAAACACCTGCAACAACTGGAGAAGCTGCAAGAGTACCTCACAAAGAGGATCCTAGGCCTTAAACATTTGTCCTATATGGACAGACTAAAAAAACTCCAACTATTCTCTGTCTCATATCACCTACTTAGAGGTGATCTCTACTTGACTTACAAAGCCATGTCTGACCAGCTGTTAGAAATGCTACATCTAAAAAATTCCCAATCCCTCCACACCACACACTCCAGAGACCTCATCCTCATTACTACAATCAACAGAACATGCTGGAGGGACAGGCTCATAACCCAGAGACTGCCCATGCTATGGAATAGACTTCCCATACATGTCAAGCAGAGCACCTCACTGGCCCTCTTCAAGAGAAATCTTGATGAGTGAATGGGAAATAGAAAATTCACCCCGGGGATCACTCCAGTGGCTTTACTCGACAGAGGCACTGGGAACTAAGGTCGGGTGGCATGATGCCAGGGTAATCCTATGGGCTAGGCTTGTAAAGGCTCCAGGGCCATTTGCCTAGTATACACCTATGAACCTATGAACCTGTGATTGCAGCTTATTACTGAGGGATGTATGGAGGTTGGTGAAAATGGGGCTTCCATACAAGAGGGATGGGATAAGAAAGTGTTTGATAGTTTTATCTTAGTTTCTTTATCTAGGTAGAGTTTATGTCAGTATAGTTTGCCAAACTTGAAATGCGTTTTCTTTACTGTATTGAGAATGTGTTGTTCAAAAGAGTGTTTGTTATCAATAGTGATTCCTAAAAATTTTGCAGATAACACCTATTCTATTTCTATATTGTTATGTGAAAAAATCTTGAATTCTGCAGCTGGAGGTTTTGATGGAAATAGTAACAATTTAGTTTTTTGGGGTTCAGCATTAATTGAGTGTCATTTAGCCAGGCTTCTATATATGTGAATGCATCTTGGGTGATCTTCTGGAGGTTAGCGAATTGTTGGAGGATGAGATAATAGTTGAATCATCTGCATATTGAATTAATATGCTTTGTTGGGAGGCTTTATTAAGATCATTAATTAATATATTAAAAAGTAGTGGTCCTAAAGTGGACCCTTGTGGGATGCCTGTGTTATATGTCAGATGCTCTGATTGTTGGTTTTGCTATCTAACCGATTGTTGTCTATCATTTAGATAGGAGGAAAACCAGGTTAATATGCTTAGAGAGCATCCAAGTTTTTCTATATAGTGTAATAACATAGGGTGTGATACTGTGTGGAAAGCCTTTGATAGGTCTAACAGGAATACTGACGTTGATAGGCCGGCATCAAGAGCTTTATTCACAGTATCAGTGAAGGAGAGTAAAGCTGTGGTTGTGCTATGTCCAGGGTGGAATCCATGTTGAGTGGGAGCTAGGAGATTGTTGTTAATGAGGTGATTTAGTAGTTGGGATTGTATGCATTTTTCTAGGATTTTTGATAGTGGGGAGAGAATGGAGATTGGCCGGTAATTTGAGAGATCATGTGCATTACTATCTTTGTGTAGTGGAGTTACAATAGACTTTTTCTTGGGGGACATAAGATTCAGAGATTGAATGATTAATAAGAATACTTACAGGGTAAGCTATAGCTTTGGCAGCAAGTTGTAAGTATTCAGGTGGTAAGTTAGTGGAAAATGAGCAGGGCATTAATTTGGTTAGCAATTTTAGATTTAGGGATGTAGGTACTGGTTGTAGTAAGAAAGGAGGATTGGGTGGGTTATTATTAGAGGAAACCATAGTGTGCATAGAGGTAGATATGGGGTCTACTTGTGCAGTATTTTGGGAGTTAGGGTTGCTTTTTGTAGATGAATCCTTGACTTGTTTTTAAATGGTGTCAATGAAATGGGTGTTGATATTTTTGCTATCTGGTGAGAGTCTTTGTCAGGAGATGGTAATGGATTTTGAATGTTACCAGAATTAAACAGGGGGGATACACATTTCCAGAATTTTTTGGGATTATTACTATGGGAGGATAGTTGTGAGGAGAAATGGGTTTTCTTATCAGTTATGATATGTTTGTTTGCAGTACTTCGAAGTTGTTTATAATTTTGTTCATTTGCTTGAGTTCTACATTTTTTTCCATATTTTCCAGACTTTGTCTCTAGACAGGAGGGTATGTTTAGTGTGTTTTGTTAGCCAGGGGGCAAGGTTAGGTTTTGTTCATTTTGTATGAAGAAGTCCTAAGCTATTTAATGTGCTAAGAAAGACGTTATTGAAATAATCTACAGAGTCATCCAGAGGCAGTGTTTTATTGGGGTCCAGTTTTCAGCTTGTAGGGTATTGATAAATATGTTTTGATCAAAGTGGGCAAGGGTCTTGGTAGATTTGTATTTGGGTTCTATGGGTGTAAGCAGGTAGGTGGTCACTTAAAGTGCTTGGGAGGGTGCTGGTATTGGAATAGTAGTGGGGGTGAGATACTAGAAACTAATCTAATGTAGACCTGGGTTTTGACCTGGGGGAATGTAGATAGCAGCAATAGAGAGTTGTTTATTAGGTTCATAGGTTCTGTCAAGCAGTGACACTGAAGTAATCCATCCCCATCCATTGGTCAAGATTCCTCTTGAACAAGGAGCATGTTCTATTTGATCTAGATGACTGTCAACACCAGTTACATTCAAGCTGATGAGTTTTTTGATGATACCTGAGTGGGGTATGTGAAGAGATGTTATTAAGATTTCCATACTACTGAAAATGGGGATAGGCTTCGGATGAATATTTATTGTTAAGGAGCCTCGATAAATTAAGGCTACACCTCCACCTTTTTATAGGGTCTGTCATTATGAGCAATGTTGTAACCTGGTGGAAGGATTTCAGTGTCAGATATGTGTGTTTTAAGCCAAGTTTCAGTTATCACTACTATGTCTGGTGAATGCTGACAAACCAGGATTGGAATTCAGTAATTTTGTTGCAGAGGCTTCTTGCACTAATTGTTACAAATATAAATCATGGCTTTTAGAGACATGAGTGTTTTTGGCACGTTATTTGAACTAGGATTGGGGTGGACATCTCCACACTGAGTTAATACTAGGAGAAGATGTAGTAGCATCTGTGGCTGGAGTGTTTTTAGTGAAGGTATATGTGGATAATGTTGTGTTAATTTCAGTTTAGTATTTGTGGGAGAAAGTTGTGGTTTAGTTAGATATAGGGTATTGCTTACTAATATGGATGGTGAGATGTTGGAGTAACTATTTAAATTATGTTGTAAATGTGTAGCTAGTGTTGTGGATGTTGGAGGAGATGTATTTAATCTGGAGTGTATGGTGGGGAGGGATAATAAGAGTAGTAAATTAGTAAGGACAAGTGAGATAAATAAGAGTCTTAATAAGTGACTCATATTGGATTTTAGGGATTGGAGTTGGTTGCATATGCTAAAAGAGGTGGTGGAAAGTGTGTTACAGGAGGAGATGTGGCAGGAGAAGGGATGTGGTTGTTAATGATATGAGGTATGGTATTGGTCAAGGTGGAGAGAGGGTGGAGTTACAGGAACTATAAATGTAATGAAAGAGGGGGTGTGTGGAAATGGGGGTAGGGTAGGGGAGCGGAGTGAGCCAGTAACTAAGCGGAGGGAAAACAGAGGGGATGGCGTCCACCTTAATTTGAAGGTGAAAAGAAAACTATCTCCATGAGCCAACAAGGAAAGGTAGGAAGAACAACAGTTGTAAGTGGCAGAAACTATTTAAAATACACGAGTGTATGAGTGTGTTGAAAAGACTGGAATATTACAAAGCTCAAAGGGTTGTTAGCGTACAAAGTCTGTGTTAGAGAGAATGTCAGAAATTAAACAGAAACAGATGCCATTGAATGATCTACATCACAAATGGTACTTACAGTTGTGCACACTACTGAGGGATGCCCATGGGACAGAGAGAAACGGAGTGTATTCAGGCAGAGGTTTTTAGTATTTAAAGATGGCACTGCAACTCAGGGGAGGAATAAGTAAACTCTCAAGAGGAAGAAGGAGAGAAGAGACTGGATTGACAGGGCTGGGAAGCTTACAATAAGATTATGTTAGGAGACCGAAAGAAGGGGGGGACTAAGAGTCAGGGCTTTGAGAAAGCTGTGAAAAAGCAGGTTTGATAGGGCTAGGAAACTTACAATAGAATTATGTTAGGAGAACAAGAAAAGGGGGAGGCTATGAACCAGGACTTGGAGAAAGCTGTGAGAAGAGAAAAAACAATCAACCAGCTACCCCAGACCCACATTAAGGCATTGGTAATAAGGAATCTCAGAACCAAATACTTGAGTGCCAGAATGTTTAGCAAATTCCAAGAGGAAAGATGAGTAAGATAAGAAGTTGTATTAAGTTTAAGGTTAAAGATCCACATAATCAAAATTACATAATCATAAGATATGAAAAAATGTAGTGTTACTGGAAACAGATAGACAAGGATGAAAATGATCAAGATGGAACTCAGCTTTGCAAAAGCAAACTTGATGCATTGGCTTATGAGAGAGGTAAGTGGGTTAATAATAGCACTTTTCCAACAATGTATAAATATTGTAAGCATCATTCATTTTCATATCATGATCTACTAACCCTTTGGGAAGTGTACATTCCCGACTTTATTCCCCATGGGTTCTTCTGTTATCCACCTTCATATTTGTTCCCTTAGTGGGTGAAAGTTCAGTGGTTGACTCTCTAGGCCACTACACTGCAGTGTCAGGATTTTACTGCTGTACCCTACCAACTTTCGTCCCTCTCAACACTTAATGTGAAATTAGATCATGGCAGGAAGTAAGCACATATTTCCATACACATGTACCACCACATATATTCCTCTGTGGAAGTCTGTTTTACTACCACTATCTTATCTGCCAGTTGCATCCCTTCTGGCACCTACTTGGAGCTGCCAGTAGAAACCTGCTCACCCCCAAAAGAAGAGAGCTGACTATTGATCTTCCAAATCCTTCCCCTTTTTAGCCATCTCACCAATGTTCAAGCCAGGAAACAAACCTGGGCAATTAGCACTGCAGACTGGAGCCTTCCTTCTTCAACATGGGCCATTCAGGGTAAGTTCCATTGTTGACTTACTTAGTTTACTTTTGTATCCTAGAAATTCCTTTATGAAATATAGAAACTGTTACTGCTATGCATTCCTACTTAAAGCATATAGCTATAGTAATGCTAAAGGTGGGCACTGACCAACGTACAATTTAACCTTCAGCCATACAATTCTTATAATAGATAGGGGTTGTGTTGAGGGTTCATGATGAGACAATATAATTCTTAAAAGAGCTCTCTTGTGGCCAGCAAGGAAAGAAATTAACTGATTTTATGAGCTCAGATTGGTATAATTATGAATGTGAATAGTGAAAAAGTGTCACAGGTGCTTATTTGACTTGTTGTTCTCTGCCTGACTATTGCTGATTTCCATATGCATTTCATTTTGGATTGAAGTTGTTCATTTAAGGTTTGCTTACTTCTATTTTCTAATCTTTTTCTTATATTGGATATTGTTTTCTTTTTAATTTTTTTGTTTCTTTTGGAGTTTTAAGACATCTTGGCTAGGGTTAGTTAGAAAATAATTATTTTGCAGACAGTGAATAACATCCAGCTAATTAGCTGGAGGAGTTGAGAAATAGCATTCCTCATTTAACTACAAATATTTTGTGGCATCTTCATTTAGCTGTAGTGCTTGTTTGACCTGCTGTTCTCTGCCTGACTACTGCTGATCACTGTCTGCATTTGATTTTTCCCACCTATTCACCCTGCTGCTGTTGTACTTTTAAACTTGGTGGCTTTAGAGTTGCCCACCCCTACTATAAATCTGATTCTGGTCTCTCCTCACGGTCTCATTAGCTCATTCTACTTATCACTGAAAGATCAGCTGGGAAGGCCCTTCCCTTAATCTCTTAAACTTGAATTATCTTCTGCTTCCTACCTTCCACTTACTAAAAATTCACTTAATTCAACTGCTTTTACTGATTTTGTACATCTTCCTATTTGCATTTAATCTGCTGCATTTATTACCACTTGTTAGTAACCTGATTACATTGTAACTCTTATTCTAAGCCTCTTAGTTTTGATTTAAGCACTTGGGCTCCAAACCAGCTAATTTACATTAAGAAGGTTTATGTTCTACACTCTTCTGGGAGGACAAGGTAATCTCCACCCTTCTGAGATGTGAATTGCTGGTGAAGGCTTATTGTACCTATTATTCTAAGTGCCTCCAAACCAGTTGTTTTACATTAGGAATGTGTGTGGTCTGCACTCTTGTGGCAGGAGAGGATAGCGTATGCCTTTCTGTGCTGGGAATTGCTGGTTGAAGGATTATTGTTCCTGTTATTTTAATTGTGTTTGCTCTGGTTTAAGCACTTGGGCTCCAAACCACTTATTTTCCATAAGGGTGGTATGTGATCTACACCCTTCTGGTAGAAGAGGATAGCATATGTCCTTTTGTGCTGCAAACTCCTAGCTGAAGGATTATTGTGTCTGTTATACTAAAAGTGTCTTAGTTCTGGTTTTAGCACTTGGGCTCCAAACCAATTATTTTACATTAAGAAGATTTGTGTTCTACACTCTTGTGGGAGGACATGGTAGCCTTCACACTTCTGAACTGGGAATTGCTGGTGAAGGCTTATTGTGCCTGTTATTCTAAATGTCTTTGTTCTGATTTAGGCATTTGGGCTCCAAACCAGTTATTTTACATTAGGAAGGTATGTGGTCTACACTCTTGTAGCAGGAGAGGATAGCCTACACCATTCTGAGCTGGAAATTGCGGTTGAAGGCTTAATGTGTCTGTTATTTTAAAAGTATCTTAGTTCTGGTTTCAGCACTTTGGCTCAAAACTAATTTTACATTACGGAGGTTTGTGGTCTACACTCTTGTGAGAGAGGGGGGGGCCTCCACCATTCTGAGCTGGGAATTGCTGGTGAAAGGTTACTGTGCCTCTTATTCTAAGTGTCTTTGTTCTGGTTTAAGCAATTGGCTTCAAAAACAATGGAAATGTCTATATTTTTTTGCCTTTGCCTTTTTACTTCAGAGAAAAGACAGCTATATCTCCAAGCAGAGGTGGATCCCGCACTAGGTGGCCTAGGTAGTTGTCTAGGGCCCAGTGGCTGGGTGGCACTGGTTATGGAGCTTCCACAAGCTCAAACTCTGTACCTTGGTTACAGGAGACAAGAGCCTGAATCTTCTATATCATCTAGCAGACTGCTCATGGAATTGTGGGTTTTAGTAGAAACAAGAGCCTGAATCCTCTGCACCAAATACCAGACTGCTGAAGGAATTGTGTGTGTCAGTATATTCTTAAGGAATTGTCATTTTCAGTGCATTTTTTAAGGAGGGTGGCCATGGTGGTGGAGTGGTTAGCATTGCCACCTCACAGCAAGAGGTTCTCTGGTTTGATTCTCGGCTGGGGTGCCTTCTGTGCAGAGTCTGCATGTCCTCCCTGTGGTCACGTGGGTTTCCTCCGGGTGCTCCGGTTGCCTCCCACATCCCAAACACATGCAGTAGGTGGATTGGACACTCTAAATTGGCCCTAGGTGTGAGTGTGTGCATGTGTGTGCCTTCTGTGGAAGGTTGGGCACCGGGCTGGCAGCTCGACACTGTAAAACTCCTCCGCCAATCATGAGCGGACAGATGATCCGCTGTGGCAACCCCTAACCGGGAAAAGCCGAAAGAAGAAGAAGAAGTGCATTTTTAAGGAATTATGAGTTTCAGTGCATTTTCAAGGTATTGTGAGTTTCAAGGGAAGAGAAGTTTGCTGTTGTTTATGCTGTCTGTTTTCAATGTACAACTGTTTTGTTTAGCAAATGGCAGTCAATGTTTGTACTATAGAATTCTAAAGCACTTTTATTAGTAAAACAGGTAGCATGCTTGCCTTTAGTGCAGATGGCTGTGGGTTCTACTCCCACACCATATAGATGGACTGCTGATACAGTGATGTATTTTAAGGGGGGGGGGTCTGCACTACTGTGTCCTCCTTTGGGTGAGATGCCTAGTAACTATGAACTTGTTGCTGTTTGCTAGCCATTCCCTATTGCAATATTACCATCTTACAAACTTTTTTGATGTAACATAGGCAATTAACTCTTCAAGAGCAGCAGGCACTGAATTTGTAGATGAAAAACTGGAATTTAAAGTTGTTTGCCAGAAGCAACCTTTTCATTAGTTACAGATCTCTTTAATGTGGACTTATTCAGATGACTTTTACTTCTGCAAAGAATGTGCATATTGACTGATATTGGTGGATTGCAATGACAGAATTTTGAGTGGCCTTAAGAGGCTTAATCGAGAATAACAAGATTAAACTACATTCTGAAATTAAAGAAATTGAACAAAAACTCCAACATAACTTTAACCTAGAACTGGATAATAATCTGCTGAAATTACAAAAAGATTTTTATATGGTGCATAGTCAAAACTATTCTCTCACAGAAATGAAACTTCTCACTAGATATGCAGACTTGACACAAAAAAATCCAAATTATTATTAAAACTAATAAATGCACACCAATCAGTTCCCAATATAACTGAAAAAAATATAAGAACAAAACAGCAAATGCAAATCAGGAAATAATGGATATATGTGAAGAAATGTATCCAAAATTATATGGACCCCAGAAACAAACCTTAGTAAAACACTGTAAAAGTTTTCTTAACAATATAACATTTCTAACAATTGAAAATCTTCAAGCTGATTTGCTAAAAGCACTCCTTTCAATTGAAGAAATTACAAATGTAATTAAGAAGCTAAAGTTAAATAAATCTCCTGGTCCTGATGGGTTCACCTCTAGTTTTTACAAAATCTTTGCATCTAAACTTGCACTCATTCTCCTGAAATTATATAAATGTATTACTAAAAGGGGCTTGATTGACATTTACCTTAGTAACTCTAAGACTATCTTCATTCCAACACCTAATTCTGATAATAAGAACCCCATGAACTACAGGCCAATTGCTCTTATAAATATAGATATAACAATTCTGACTACAGTTTTGGCCAACAGACTCAAAACAATACTATCCAACATTATATAGGTTCATAGGTGTGTACTAGGCTAATGGCCCTGGAGCCTTTACAAGCCTAGCCCATAGGATTACCCCGGCATTGTGCCACCCGACATTAGTTCCCAGTGTCTCTATCAAGTAGAGCCACTGTAGTGATCCCCGGGGTGAACTTTCTATTTCTCATCCACTCATTAAGACATCTCTTGAAGAGGGCCAGTGAGGTGCTCGGCTTGACATATATGGGAAGTCTATTCCAGAGCATGGGCAGTTTCTAGGTTATGAACTTGTCCCTCCAGCATGTTCTGTTGATTGTGGTAATGAGGTTGAGGTCTCTGGAGCATGTGGTGCGGAGGGATTGGGATTTCTTTAGATGTAGCATTTCTAACAGATCTGGGTCAGACATGGCATTGTAAGTCAAGCAGAGATTAGCTCTTAGTAGATGTTATCATCTGAACAATCTGATTTCATGATGGGCAGGCAAACATGGGCAATACTCTCACTCTAGATGCAGCAATTCAACTACTGAGAAATATAAACATCTCAGATATACTCTTACCTTGGACACAACTAAAGCATTTGATAGAGTAAACTTGGATTTTCTTTACTTAACACTGTCATATTACAATATCCCTGAAGAACTCATTGAACTAATTAAAACCCTTTACAAGTCCTCCACCACAACACTTTTCTTGAAAAAGACACAGTCTAACCCAATAAAAAATAATTAATGGTACTAGGCAAGGCTGTCGCAATCACCCTATCTCTTTATCCTCTATATTGAACCATTATTTCTATATATAATACAAAGAACATTCCACCATATTCCAGAGATTCTGCATAATAACCTAACATTAACAGGATATGCAGATGACATTAACATATACTTTCAGCTACCAAATATGGACCTAAACAAAATCTTAAATGCTATTGAGAATTTTTCTAAAGTTTCAAATTATGAAATCAACATCTTGAAATCCTTCATATTCCCTCTCAACCCCTGGGTCATAATGTAGCTTATTTTCCACACACTTCTATTAAAACAAGCTACTCACTTAAATACTTAGGGGTAAACTTTGAGCATCATCATTAATCAAATATGCAAAATAACCATCTAAAAAATGGATGGCTGTAAAGCTAGAACTGTAGAGATGGGAAAACATGAATTTCCCACGATTATCTAAAATTGCAATAGTTAAAATAAATAATCTTCTGAAACTTCTATACCAGCTCAGTGCCACTAATATTACAATTTGTAAATATTTTTTTCAAAAAAATAAATAAGGACCTATCCACATTTATTTGGTATCTGAAAACAACCAGAATTAGTTATACAAAATTAATACCTTTTGTTGTTGTGTCTTTTGGCTTTTCCCGGTTAGGGGTCGCCACAGCGGAACTCCGGTCTGCTAATGATTGGCAGAAGATTTTTAGTGCCTAGTTGCCAGCCCTGATGCACAACCTTCAACGAAGGTACGCCCATTCACGCATGTCTCCACACAGAAGACGCTCTAGCTGAGAATACCAACCAATAATGAAGGCATGAGGCTACCAGATTTTGAACTGTACTATAAAATAATATCTTCCAACAGAATTATCTGGCTTGCTGAATATAACCCACTGAGCAATGATTGGTTCCCACTGTGGGTTAAATTATGGCACAGTCACATCAAAGAATACAGACTTAACCTCAAATCCCTCCCCTTCATGGACATTTCAAACTTAAAAAAATTAAATTACATAACTTACTTAATCATAAAATTCTCATGTTCCAAGAACTTTTTGAATTTCTAAGCCTTTCACATATTCTGAAGCTATTACAACCAATTAATTTAAACCTTAACTTAACACTAGGGATTAAGATGTTAACACTAGCCCAATATCCATTAATCAAAAAATTCATCATTTAGGACTTCTACAAAATTAAAAATAAAACTACCGACAAAATCAGAGAAAACTTCAACTTAAGCAAAAAACACATTATTATCATTAGACAAATCATGGAACTCATTGCAACTTTCAAAAACATACCTGAAGATGTGCAAACAGATGTTAATACTTCATTAACGCTTCTGAGATGTCTGTTGTAGAAAAAGAAAATGCTTTCCACTGTGTACAAATTAATTACAATAATAAATATTGAAATGGAATAAACAATAAAATTACCATGGAACAAGTTTCACATGCCATAGAAAATACTGTTAAGTTATCTCCTTTTAGAAATCTACTATATACACATATTAATGATCAATAACTACTATTTCATTGGAGTTTGCAATCCTTCACATCACCACAGACAGAATACCCAAGCAGAAATTTCACATTCTTATCACTCTTTTCATGTTAGTTTAAACTTTATATCACTCAAAACTGGTTAGATAGATCCAAATTAGCATGGGAGGGATACAGAAACATGGCACTCAAATACATCACCTCCTATAAAATGATAACAAGAACTAGTAAAAAATGTTCCTACTACTAGAAGTTTTGGGATTTTCACATTCTTAAGGAATAATACTCTTTGTAGATATTACAGACATTAGCTTATAATAATCATTACCTTCTGTACTCTGAATACATAATAATATAATAAGCAGGGTAAATTCCACAGTTTTGTATTAACTGTATAGAACATACGAAACAGTAAACTCCCTGCTTTATGAGATTCCTCATTGTAGCAGTTGTAAATATTGTATATAGGTATGGGTTAACTAAAGGTCAAAAATCTTTATATCAAGTCATACTACTATATTTTTTTAAATGCAAAGCTATCAACAGTACTGTTGCTTATGTGCCATTTCCTTGTTTATTGTAACCTTGCTGGTGAATTATCTATATGGTCTTGCGCCCAAATGTGGTTGTATTCTTTGTTTGTATGTACCCACTTTGTACTTTGGACTGTTGTAAATTTGTTGGTGAATTATCTCTGAAATAAATAAAACAGATTTCTGAAAAAAAGTTTGAGTGGCCTTTTATGGTTGAAATGTTCTGAAATGGGTGGTTTTGTCATTATTGATTCATACATTTTGTTTCATTGCTTACTGGAAAAATATTCAAAACTACAAATTTAAAACACATTCTAACAAGTGGTGCTATAGTGTACAATGAATATAATTTAATACAATTAAGGAAGTGAATCAAAGAACACATTATTGTATGCATGGTCCTAAAAAGCATGCAATGCACCTTTGGTTTGAAAACAGCCAAAGGTAAACTTAATCTGCCCTGTCCAGGTGCATTTTTTTGAATGTAAGTTTCAATGCTATTTAATGAATATGAGTTTCAAAAGCAGAGAAGTTAACTGTTCATACTAAGTCTGTTTTCATTCTGAGACTGTATTTTTTTGTTTGGCAAATAGCTATCAGTGTAGTGTTATAAAATTTGAAATAAAAGGTTTAAATTAAATCCAAATATCTTATGGTAAATGGGGAGAAATAGCCATGTAATGGGACACTGGAGTAGCTGCTGGGTGGGGGCTTCTGCCGGGGGGGGGGATGATCCATTACCCTCCCTAGAGCCCAATTTGACCATGATTCATCTCTGTCTCCAAGCAATAAAAAGCAACAGTCACCTGTTTTTATTTTGTTGCAACCACTCAGTAGTGCAAGACCCAAGAAAGATGGAAAACAGTATTACTTCTGTTACTTTGTTGTAATCCTTAGTTGGTGATAGATCTGAAAAGGAGAGCTTGAGAGAGAACTCTTACCTGCTATCATCCTCCACCAGTGTGAGACCTAAAAGTGAGAAGTCTTCTGGTTTTCATTACTATCATCACTAGCTGCTGAAAGACACGATAACTCCTACATTATTTTGTTTATATTGTAGTAACTCGCCAGAAGGTGGAAACTGTATGCTAAGTTATCTTCCTACCAGGTTATGACTTTCAAGTACTCTAAACAGAAAATGACTTTAGTTAAAAACTATGAATATAGCAGCTCTATCCTGTGAAATCAGAAAAAGAGCTGTTGTGAACAGAAAAACCAAGACCTTTCATAGTTTGCTGCATTTATTTGTCTTGTCCATCCCTACCTTATTATTTCTTGTCTGTGTCAGTTGCAAAACAAACATTGATACAAACCCTTTTATTCTGTCAGCTTCCTTAGTGGTTACTGTCAGTGTTTAAAATGATGTTTGGATTTGAGCCATTGCTCCTGATAGCTTTTGCTTTTGTACTTGGCTTCACTGATTAAAGGGCTAGGTGTCCGGCTCTGCATCCAGACCTCTGGCACTGATAGGTTGTGTACTTAATATGACTGTATTAAGGAATAACATTTTCCTGTTTTAACCAGGATTCTATAATTCTAGTTATGTCATGCTTTTTGGAAGGTAATTGAGACGACAGGTTGCAAAGATGCCTTTTTAATATTTTTTTATTGAACATTTCAAAGCATACAGTACCATCATCAATAAAATGCCCAAACATTTTTATGCTGTTAACCCCTGTTGTACAATAATAATGCATGCAGAACTAGACCTTATATAACACTGTTAACATAATATTATTCTTTGTGTGTGTGTCTGTATATATATATATATATATGGGTCTACCTGTAATGAATGAAAACCCACTTACCCGAATCTGTGAAACCGCATTTGAATGAACACTTGGATCACTGAGTGAAATCTTCAAGTAAGTAACCACTTATCTCCACCCAAAAAAAAAAAAAAACAACAGATGATGCTCTCCACAGCTGATAAAAAATCCTTTATTTACTGCAGTAGTAAGCGCTTTCGCGTTGTTACAAACGCTTCATCAGACTTATAAAACAAATATATTCACAAACGTCTTTTAAAGCATTCACCAATTTGAAACAACCAATCAAAATACTAATGTGAAATGTTCAATTTCATCACTTTCAAAATAAAAGTGTATTCACAATTGTGTGTGCCTAAAAAGAAGTACCTCTTGCCAAAAGTATATATATATATATATATATATATATATATATATATATATATATATATATATATATATATATATATTTAAAAACATGTGTATAAAAAACTATATATACTAACTCATTAAAATATATAACAACATATAAAAATACATATCAAAAACATTTTTGAAAGAACACACTTAATAACAATGTATTATGGTGACTATGCTAAAATTATGTTATGGCTCTAATGCTTGTATGGACGTGCTCCTAAAAATGGCTTTAAAGTAACCTTCTCGTTAAGTCCTCTCCCTTTATGTGCCTGTAGTCTCATGATCCACCAATTTTCACATTCTTCAGTATAATTTTTTATATTACCTAATCTATTAGTCCTTTTCACTAACTATACTACACTGAACCTAAAATAATGTGAGGTACCTACACTTAAAATGTGCCTGGCTAGGGCATTATGGTCATCTTCTTTATTAATGGCATATATGTGTTCTCTTACATGTTCTCTGAGGCTTCTATTTGTCTTGCCTACATAAAAACAACCACATATTTGGCACACAGCCAAATAAACTAAATCTCTGGACCTGCAGTCAGCATAGAAATCAAAATTTAACACCTTACCTGTATCAGCATGAGTATAGACACTATTCCCTGACATATAAACACATTGGTTGCAATTTCTGCAAGGTAACGTACCTTTCCTATTTGATAGAAGTGTATTGTTGGCATTATTTTCATAACAAAACAACCTTTTTAGAGATCTCATATTTCTATAGGTAAAATTTGGTCTTTCACCTACTATATCAGAGATACTATCATAACTAGTTAGAATACTCCAATTCCTAGTTACTATGTCCTTAATTTTCATATTCATGTTTGAATATGGTATGGTTATCCTATTTACATTAGTGCTAGATGCTCTCTTCCCTTCACTTACATTGTGGCCTTCAGATCTATTTAGATAAGGTCTCCCTCTTCCTTTTCTCATATTGGTATTCTCATTGTAAATATTACCAACTTCTTTCCTATTATAACCTTTTGCTAAAAAAATTTTAGCTAGTGTCTCTTTTTTATCACTAAAATTACTATCTTCAGTTGTAAGGTGGGAAATTCTCAGAGTTTGACTTTCTACAATATTACTATATATATGCTGGGGATGTATGCTCCTACGATGTAAAATATTGTTTCTCCAACATGATTTCCTATATATCTCTGAATGCATTTCATTACCCTTTTTCATTATTTGCACACCCAAAAACTCTATCATATTATTTGAGCTTTTATATTCAAACCTCAAAAAATTAGTTGTACCATTTATGTAATCCATGAATTTAATAAGTTCATCTCTGGTTCCATCCCATACAAAAAACACGTCATCTACAAAACGCTTATAACATTTTATATTTCTACCATAAATTGTATTAGTTATGACATAATTATTCTCCCAATATGCCAACACAAGGTTGGCATATGAGCTGGCACAAGGGGTGCCCATTGCTACCCCTTTCCTTTGCAAATAATAAATATTATCATAAGTAAATACATTATTGTTCAATACCAAGTCATGCAATGTTAAAGTTCTAATAACCAAATCCCTTGGTATGCCTTTTTCTATGAGATATAGCCTCACATACTCCATCCCTGCATTATTTGGAATGGAGGTGAATAATGATACAACATCTAAAGTTACCAATAGTTCATCATTCAATTCATCCCGAGAAGAAATGTAAGTACCATAGCTCTCCAAAAATTGTTGTGTATCTTTAAGTATTGTTTCTGTGTTATCAACGACAGGTCTGAGTTGTTTCTCTATATAAATGGAGGCAGGTTCCATAAGCCATCCACCACCCGATACAACACTGTTAACATAATATTATTCTTTGTGTGTGTGTCTGTATATATATATATATATATATATATATATATATATATATATATATATATATATATATATGGGTCTACCTGTAATGAATGAAAACCCACTTACCCGAATCTGTGAAGACAGAGACAACTTTGCCGAAACCACATTTGAATGAACACTTGGATCACTGAGTGAAAACTTCAAGTAAGTAACCACTTATCTCCACCCACAAAAAAAAAAAAAGCAATTGAAGCAAATTAAACCCACCCATTTGGAGGCCAAGTGTTTACTTACCCGGTGTTCCTAATCAGTGCTGGAGAGTTCATTCAAATGCAGTTCTGGAGAAATCGTCTTGGTCTTCGGAGATTTGGGTAAGCGAGTTTTCCTTCCTTAGAAAGCAGACCTATATATATATATATATATATATATATATATATATGTATATATATATATATATATATATATATATATATATATATATATATAAAACACACACACACACACACACACACACACACACACACACACACACACACACACACACATATAGATTTAAATAAATTTACTAGAACCTTTACATTTCAACCCATGTAGACGTATACCTTTTATAACAGTGCTTAACATGGCATTCTTCTTATTATATACATATTACAACCTATAAATTTCAACATCATAATATTGATTCACACTTTTGTTTTCCCCATCCCTCACACACCTTTGGAAGAGAGTACCACCCATTTTTAACTACAGCTCTTGACAATGCATGTACACTCATGAAACATGAGAGAAATTGTGACACCCACTCTGCCACCTAGAAACTGACCCAGTCCACTTACAGACATTATAAACCTTATTGTCTAATATACCGGTCCAGTACTTTCTCCCACTCCTTCTTCACTGTTACTTTACTTTTCTTATCCCTCTTGGCTGCTAGTACATGCCTATATGTTCTTAAATTGTTGACCTTCACTATTTCTTCTCCCTAACTTATCTGACCCTCACTATTTCTTCTCCCTAACTTAACTGACCCTCACTATTTCTTCTCCCTACCTTAACTGACCCTTCCAACATTTAACTACAATAGTCCTTAGCCAACCTCCCAGATTCAGTAACTGCACTTTCTCTTGCTTTCTCCACTCATCCTCCTATTCACCTAAACCCAAAAGTACGAATGAGACTTGCTTCTCCTGTACACTTACCTCTTTCTCTGTGGAACTCTTCCATAAATGATTAACTGCCTGGTGCTCCCAAAACATATGCCTTATTCTCTCCACATTTCCAACATCCCCCCTCCCACATTCCAACTTCTCTTTAATTGAAGGGGTGTTATGAATCACTTTTACAATCATCTCATATAATGATCCCATATAATAAGCATAACTTTTCAATTTATTGTACCTTCTCAACACCTCATTCTGTTCTTCTATAAGTACACCCTCCACCGTTTCCCAGTTCCTTAATTTCTGCATCTCCTGGCCATGGTTACTGTCAACTAACCTTGTATATATTTTTCTACATTTGCATTCTAGTTGCAAATCCTTTCCTTTGTGAGTTTTATCTATCACTTTCATGTGAATGAATCACATTATAGTATCCCTTACTAACCAAGCTTTAGCAGCCAATTTCAGTTACATAAATTGTAACCACTCCCCTGCCTTCAGGCCAGATCTTTCCAGCCCTTCCTTCTATCTTATAAATCTTTACCTGGTACTCCTCCATTATGTACACCAAATCATCTATCTTTTTCAGCCACACTCTTCCCTGTCCCCTCTAATTCAGAGTTTTACCTTATATTTTAACGTACTGTATGGAGCTTTTCTTCTCAGGCCTCCACTGAAAATGGGCAGCTCTGCCCAGTCGGACTTTTTCCCTGTAAACAAATATAAAATATATAAATAAATAAATTTCATACCCTGTGAACTCCATAAATGTCTCATCTTTGCATTCTTCTACCTTCCACAACTTAAAAAAGTCTGTTTAACCTCACATTCTTCCAGTCCTCATCCCTCACCTTTTCATCTTCCTAGCCTTCCTGACCTAAAATTAACATCTCTGCATGTAGTAACATCTGAAAGTTAGACATTCCTCATCTTCTCCACCTTTTCTTTGGTCTTAAACCTTTTTTTACTCTATTTTACTCATTTTATTATTTTATACATCAGTTTTACAACAGTATCTTCTGAACCCACTTTGAGTTTTGCTCTGGGGAGAGATTTATTTATTTATTTGACATTTGTTGACTGGGAATATCTGACTGAGCTTGTGCCCTTTTTCAGCAGAGGCCTGGGGAGAAAAGCACCACAAATTATTACATACACCATAAAAATGTTTACAAACAGTACAGTGTACATGAGGTAATATAAACATACATTATAATGCTTGGATTCCCACTTGTAGCATTAGAGTTTAAAATGTGTTATTTACAAAAAGGCAATAAAACAATATGTTAAAGTCATCTGTATATCTCCGATACATAAGGAATTCCCCATTTAGAGGGGAAGTAATGACAATTAACTCAGAGTTTAAGATAAGAGTACAGAAAGTACTGTATATCAAATCTTAGTTCTTACACGCAACAGCATGTATATCAGTAATCAGAAGTAGAGGGGAAGTTGATAGAGCAGGTGATAGAAAATGTTTAAGTGTCAAGAGAAAAAAAGGGTGGTCACTATGGGTAAATGAGGGAAAATTAGAGATTTTTTTTTTAATTTATAAACAACAAAGGAGAGTAGTAGTAGTATTTAGAATCAAGTGAAATCTGAGAAAGGGGAGTAAGCTAAGTGGGAAAAGAAGGGAGGGAGGTAAATATGAGTAGTGAAGAAGTAGTGGAGATGCCTAAACAAATGTAGTACTTTCAGAAGTATTATCATCTGCACCACATTTATACTTCTCACTAATGTATTAAACTTACTAAACCATCTGCTCAACAAGCTATTAACTGGGGATAACATCTCACTGTAATGTTCTTGCACCATCTGACTTAAAGTCCTTCAGCTAATATACCCAGATATTTAACTCCTTGTTTCCTATCAACACTTCTTTCAATTCACCCTCCCCTATTCCTGTTCTCATTTCACAGTTTTCTTCCAATTATATTCAAGTCCTGAATGAATTCTAAATTCTTTGGTGGCCACCCACGTCTCTTCCAACACCAGATTAAGTTTACTAGCAAAGATGGGATTTGAATCCTACCACTTGCAACCTGTATGTCACAACGGAATCAAGATGGTACCAGAAGGGTAGTCTCTTGAGTAACACCAATGGTACCTAATGGGTTAAAGTAAATGAATGAAAGCACACACAGCTCTAATTCAATATTCAATTCGCAAAATGCAATCTCACCACAAAAGCATAAAGTGATTATGCACGGCAATCCTGGTCATGGGCCTCCAACATGCACACCGTAACCAGACTGCATACAGGCCACTTACAGAGATGATTATTTAGCCTAATGCCCAAGGCCTCTTTCTCACAACTCACGCAGTGAACCATAACATCTTCCAGTGTCCCTTATCATTGATAACTGCTTCCAAACAAGTTATTATTTTCAAACACAAAGATCCACAATTCCAAGGGAAGGCTGGAAGAATTCTCTAAGTCCCTGCTGCTTTCTGCCTGGCACAGTAGTATTGCCATCCCTCTGGATATGGCCAGAGACCACCATCTACCTGCTGTTCTCAATTTAGACAAATATAAATACACAAATTAATAGTTTTCACTAATAGTAAGCTCAAACAATCTAGTTAAGTGGAGATGGGAACCAAGGCTTGTTAAATATACAGTTTAAATTATCATATCCCTCTCCTCAGAAAATAAATAACAGTAATACAAATATAATAAAGACCAGCCACAGGAACTTAATGAAAATAAACTTTGCTTAAACAATGAAACAAATAGTACATACATGTATTAAATATACAGGGGAATGAGGCAGTGAACATAAAATATGAAAATAATAGTTAGTTACAGGGACATAATGCATAAATAAGAATCTGTAACTATGGTTAACTGAATATTGTAGCTGTCTCTTAATAAAGAGTAGTAGATCTAACTATATAACTTAGGTAAATATTAGAAATAGACAGAGCAAATCATTTCACAGATATTTACTGGTCTCCCACATTATTACAAGACAGAACAGACCAAGAGTAAGACCATTCTCAAATATTTATACAAATTTCAGGTCATCACTTCCCTTCTGAAAGTTCAGGGGTAATAAGATTACCTGATTTTCTTTCTACAGAAAAAGGCATTACCTCAGACTACATTAGAAGAATAAAATATTTCACTTTAAACCCTTTATGTGCAACTGAGTAGTTCCTCATGACAAAGGCTAATTACATCAGCCATTTTACACACCCAGGAACAATGCAACTTCCAGTATAAGGGATCTTACATAGATCTCTTACAGTTATTTGATCATTAAAATAAATGGACCCTGCCACCACAGTATGTGGTACACAATGTGCCAAATACCATTTTTGCTCCAGCGGTGATAGTTTTCAGCTGCTCCTTTCTTAATTTTTTTTTTAAAATACCACTTTCTCTATGTTTTTGTCACTGAGGCTACACAGTAAACCTTAACCTCAGTGATGTTAACTTAGGGAAAGCATGTGGTACATCCATAGACCTTAACAGATGGATCAACTCCCATGTGCAAAAATGCGTCCATTAAAGTCTATGATGGACCTTGCGTTATTCCTCAGTTGATGTCACTGAGGGATACACTAAATTTATTTGGGCTGTGGTTTAATAAAGTTTACTAAGCTTTTTTATTAAAAATGGCTCAACTAAATAAGAAATGAAAGTAATGCAAGTACATTGAGGTATTTAACTCATTAAATACTACAATGTACTTTGGATACTGAATAAATTGCTTTAACAGTTTGCATATCAATGTCTGCTTCCCATCAAAGTTCTGGGTAACTGCTTCCCATGAAGTACAATTTTCTTGGATTATATGACTTCTAGCTTTTTGAAACACAAATTTACATTTTAAATACTGTCCTGTATATCTCTTCCTTTCATCTCTCTTCTCAAATCCACATAGAAAAGGTCACAAGGTTACGCACATTTTGCAGATTGGCTGTGTTACTATTATGAAATAAGAGATTTAAAAAAATCACATCATTAAATCAATTTTCTTTAGGCTGGCACCGCAACAACTATACTTTAAAGTCTTCAAACTTATTAAATGCTACATAAATTAGCAAAAGTGATATTGACACCTTTCACATTTTTATGCTTTTGACAGATGAAGTAGTCAATAAATAAAAAGACGGTATCATGCAATGCAAAGTAAAATCAATTGGCAAGTTATAGTAAGCAAACATGCTGCAGCCTGCAGGGAGATCAATATGTTGGCTTTAGGGAAGTGAGGTAAACAGGTAGAACAGAAAGTGACATAATTGTCAGACTAATAAAGCTGAGGATTTGGTTGAACTGAGTAGCACTGGGAGAAACCTCACCCAGCTGAAGGCAGCCACCAGTTGTATAAGCAGAGATTCTACAGCGAATCACACTTCGCACTGAGTAGCATTGCTCCACCTTTAACCTTTATGATGTGAGTCTTTTCAGTAAGCAAGGAACAAGATACAGTTCCTGAAAGGACAAAGGTCACAAAGACCAACCAGCCTACAATGTTAGCAACGTGTTTAGCAACTAAACAGTGAGTTACAGAACAGGGGAAGAAGAGTTAAGGCCAAGTTAACCATAGTGCATGCACAGTTTCGAACAACAGCCATATAGTTGTAGTTAAAGCAGTAACACAATTAAAATAAAGGTATGTTAGTTACAGGCCAACAATTCAGTGTCATTCTGTAGAAAAGTAAAAATATGCTGCTTTTTTTACCAATTTCCTTGTACGTTTTAATATATAGAGCATACCAAGTAAGGTGCATATATGTTTACTTAACATTAAGACAGGAAACTTATTATTTATTTATTTATTTATTGACACTTGTTTACTGGGAAAGTGCAATTGTGTCCAAAAAGTCCTATTTGCAGTAGAGGCCCAGACCCAGGAAAAAAAGCTCCAGAAATACATTTAAATAATCATAAAAACACTCATATAAAATACTGTCAGATGCTCCTGTAAAATGTGCAAATGAAGTCAACATGACATTATAGCAAAAACAAAGAATATACAAGAGCATGAAAAAAATGGATATACACTGTAATAGAAGAAAAGGAAAATATTGGATGGCAAATAAAACTATCATTAGGAAAAGAAGAGAAGTTTAATTAGAAAGCAGAGATTGCTATAGAAGAAGGTAGCATGGTTGTTCAGCGACAGACAAAAGAGTGGAAAAAATAAGGTGAGAGTAAAAGTAAGAAAAGTAATCATATTTTTCGAACAAGGTTTAGAGCAGGAGTAGGTCCAAGGTCCAGGTTTACTGTTGTGTCTTTCGGCTTTCCCGGTTAGGGGTCGCCACAGCGGAACTCCGATCCGCTAGTGATTGGCAGTAGATTTTTACATACTGGCTTGCCGGGCCTAATGCACAACCTTCAACGAAGGAACGGCCATTCACGCATGTCGCCACACAGAAGATGCTCTAACTGAGAATTGAACGAGCAACGTCTAACTGTGAGGCGACAACGCTACTGCAGCACCACCACCGCAGTAACCTAGGTCCATGCTTTACTAAGGAATTATTTTAATACACTTTTGAATACAGGGAGGTTAGAGTTTGATTTGATATGGATAGAAAGATTCTTCAAAGCTTTAGCAACTGACTAGAAGTACAAGCTTTTACCAGCAGATTTATTAGGTTTATACATAGTTGTCTCTCTTCTGATCATAATGATCTTATGGGAGTTTAGGTTTGAAGAAGTGAGACTATAGCAGGACAGGCAGTGGGTTTATAGATAATGCTATGGGCAGTTGTTATTTGTAGATAGGTTAGGTGTTGTGGTAGCTCAAGCCATTTAAGAGACAGAAGAGGAATACAATGATGGGCATGACGTGGGAGAAGTAGTAAATTTAGCTATTGTGCTATAGCAGGATTATATGATTTTGAATATGGAGATCAGATTTTTGTTTTTTTGTCAAGTGACACATGAAGAAGTTTTGTATATGATCAGTTTACTCAGAATAGTAGGAAACATCATTTGTTAAATCCACAATAAGCAAAAAATACAAAAGTGTTCCTGAGTATAGGTTCATTAGGCATGTTCTAGTGTAGATAGTATCCTAACCAGATGTTGATGTATGGATATTTTAAGAAATCACATTAAAACTGATGAAACATTAATAGTTATGGGAAGTCTAGTATGCCTTTGTGAAGTAATTTAATTCCAAAAATCCATCTGATCCAAATGAGAGAGAAAGTTTGCTTTATCTACGAACACATACAGTACAACTTCCCAAATGTAAAAAAAATTTCCAAAGTTAGAATATGACTGTGCAGAAGATGTGGATAAACAAACAACACTTACTTACACTCAATATGCAAATGTCTTCCATCAGTTAGCTCATCAAGTACTGGAATAATCAAGTAATCAATGCTTTAAAAGCTTACTCTTTAGAATAGGCTTAGCTATTCAATTCAAGGAGTCCATGATATCTTATACCATCATTGTTGTTAATCCAATATGAATCTTTTTACCTGCAACAGATTATTAATGTTTCCCTCATCATATTATATAATAGTTGTAAAACAAAACCACTAAAACCATTACACAAGCTAGCATGCTTATAAAGACAATTTATATTATTTTACACTTCTAATAGTACATTTCTGCCTAGTAATTCTCTCTGCTACCTTTAAATTAGTTTTTCCAGTTGTGCAAATTGCACAGGAGTTGGATAAATATTTCTTAGTTACTGAAGGTGTATAATAATCTTTTTTTGGATACAGTGCTCCATGTTGAACACAATGCATAAGAATATTAATAAATGTTAAAATTATTTTCCTGATTTCTTAAACTTTTTAGCTTTCCTATATACAAAGACTAGCTTGGCTCCTGAAGCTTTGATAGTGTCCTTATTACCCATTGCAGCCCACCAGTTATCTAACACAGTATTCTAAATACATTAATATTAAATAAATATGCCATGCAGAATGAATAAGGACTGTGGATAAGGTCTCTTCTTGGATTCTGGTTGAACGAGGGACAAGGGGTGTCCTCCACCCTCAATATCCATGGCTGACAAACCCCTAGCATATAATAAAATATAGCAATGCAGACCACCAGGCTAAAGGATGAACTACTTACTACTAAACCCCTAGCATAGGAAGGCATGGGCTGAGGTTTCCACATGACCCTCTGTTCTTGTAGGGTCATATATTAGTCTGTTAGAGGACAAAGAATTATACTGAATTACCAAGTCTGATACTTTAAGACATACTTGATCTAGTGATGTGCATTGTTTAAAGCCTTTTAGTTTTAAGATATATCCTGGGTCTAATGAAGTGAATATTTTAAAGCCTTTAAAAATGTTATTTAAAGTATTGACTAGTTTGTTATTTGAGTTCTTCAGGCGTTAACTTATGCCTTAGGCTGCTTTTTCCTGTGCATAAAGAGATGTGAGTATACTTAGTTTTTTTACAGACTGTTGAACTCATGATGATGACTCATGTATTGGCTATGTTAATAATTAAGTTCTAGGATGAGTATTTAAACTGTTTTACTTTTTTGGCTTCACTGCTGAGATGGTATTTTACTTCTCCAGATATACAGACTGAAGTATTGGTTGATAAGATTAATTGACTTAAAGAAGTATTTGATTTAAGAGTTAATGTGTGGAAATTGCAGGCTAAATGTGTTAAACTGAGACCCAGTCAAGCAGTTCAGGTGTCCTTTTCTTGTGATTGGTGAGCTGAAACTTGTAGAATCCTCAAGGTGGATTTAACATCCTTGCTAAAGAGCATGGGGGAGCAAGATGGATGAGATAGCAGTGGCATAGTGGAACAGCATTCGGGTGGTATAGAAATAAGTGACTTATAGTGGACCAATAAGAGGCCTTATTGAATACAGTGATTGTTCATTAGGCACTGGACTCTATTGTGACCACTGAGGTACACTCCTCAGTGGGGATGGTGGCAGAATGGAGGCAGTGTCTTTCATAATTTTTGAAACTCTGTTAGGCTGAGTCACATGGGTGTTTAAGATAGCATCAGGTCTCCAGTCTGTCCTTATGCCACCTTGTTACCCACTTACATATTTTTTAACGAATTGCTGGTTATAACCATGTGAGTTGGAAGAGAGAAGAGATGGAGGCCCTCTGTGAAATAAAAGAGATAAATATTGATGAAGTAAGCAAGAAAGGGGTGAGGGAGTCTATCTGACTTACTTATCAGTAAGGGTAGGAGTTTAAGAGGATTTTTGAGGAAGTAGCATATATTCTGCAGCAGTCTATGGACTGTAAGACAGTATCTGGATAAGCAGCCCTTGAAGACTGCTAAACTTAAGCTGTTACTTATTTTGGGAATGTTGGGCATACCCAAGTATAGTGGCATTAAAGGACAGGAAAGTGGCTAAGAAAATGGCTTAGGTGTTGTCTGCATTTGGTGCTGGATGGACAGATCCTTGATTTCTGGGAAACAAACCTAGTGTTTGCTCTACAGGAAGAGGATTGCTTGAGTTTTAGGGAGAAGGAATCCTGATTTCCAAGATTTGATTGTCCTTTCTTGAGTTGCTAGGGCAATTGAGAACCTACAGTATGTCCATGATAGGTTTACAGAAACAATAATGGGAAGAAGTAAGCTGTTGCTTATTTGCCAAGATGCTTAGAGTAATTAGGTATGTCTAAAACCCAGAGAATAAAAGTTGGACAGATTAGGAACTTTTTTCTACAGTTAGATACTTAGTAGAGAAATTCTTGACCAGGTCCATGTCATAGATGTTTATGCAAAACTCCTGAACTTATGTTATAGATATTTCTGCATGCAAAGTCAGTGAAAGGTAATTAGGCTTATGCTTTTGTTATGTGCTTGAGGCCACAGCAAGTAGAATAGGGCTGTATACATGTGTGGGGGTGACAATCTGGAAAGGGGACAATCAACCAAGTTGGCGGGGTTTGCTCCCATGCCCACCTTACGCATGCATGCCAATTTTAGCCTTAACCTTACCTCTGCCCCTACTTTAACTCTGCACCTTACCTTATTAAAACCCTTTCTGTAACACTACCACTAGTCAGACAAACTATGTCTTGTGGTATTGCTGTGGTTTACGGCTTTATATTTGCTTTATTTTACTGTATTTTTATTTTAAAGTGATGACGTAGTGTGTTTGTTTTTGTGATTAATTTAACATCTGCTTTGGGTGTATTTTGTCAGTATTCTGGACTCTGCATTTTGATGTGTCTACATTTTGAAATGTCTATATTAAAATCCATAATACTGACATTTGATTTATTTCTGACTGTGAATGGAATACCAAAAAAGCTTAAAAAGATGTAATATATCCATGCTTCTGCATGTTGCAGGGGAAGAAGGGCTACACTACGTCATCACTTTAAAATTGTCATCCCCTTTGGTAAAAACTCTGTACCCATAAACTACAACATAGGCGGTAGTATACTTAACACTGAAAGTGTGATAAGAGACCTTGGGACACAGGTGGACAGTAGTCTCTCCTTTGATAATCACATCACCACAGTAGCCAAAATCAAAACTCATAATGATGTGAACATTCTACAAAAGGGTCTCAATGAGACAGATGCCTGGTGTCAAAGCCATGTGCTCAAGCTCAATGCCAAAACGTGCATTGTCATCCCCTTTGGTAACAACTCTGTACCCATGAGCTACAACATAGGCGGTAGTATACTTAACACTGAAAGTGTGATAAGAGACCTTAGGACACAGGTGGACAGTAGTCTCTCCTTTGATAATCACATCACCACAGTAGTCAGGAAATCCTTCTATGTGGCACACCTCATCCCAAAAGATTTCTCATCCAGAAAAAAATAGGTCATTGTTCCCCTCTACTCATCACTCATTAGAACCATTATAGAGTACAACGCCCCTTTTGGTATATACCTCACAAGACATCTACAGCAACTGGAAAGGCCACAGAAATACCTCACAAAGAGGATTACTGGCCTCAAACAGATACCCTATGCAGACTATCTAAAAAAACTCCAGCTTTACTCTGTTGCATATTGCCTACTCAGAGGTGATCTCTGCTTAACATACAAAGCTATGTCAAACCCACAGCTGTTGGACATGCTCCACTTAAAGAAATCCCAATCCTTCTGAGCTACATGCTCTAGGGACCCAAAACTTGTTACCACAATAAACAGAACATGCCGGAGGAATAGATTACTATCCCAGAGACTTCCCATACTCTGGAATAAACTACCAATCTATATCAAACAAAGCTCCTCATTAGCACTCTTCAAGAAAAATCTTGATGATTGGATGGGAAATAGGAAATTCGCCCCGGGGATCACCTTTGTGGCTCTGCTTAACAGTGGCACAGGAAAATAATTTTCTTGGCTGGCAAAAGTCAGGGTACCTTTTTGGCTTGGCTTGTATAGGCCCCAGAGCCGATAGCCTAGTACCTGCCTATGAACCTATGGAATAAATGGGAGTGTACCTTGGACTCTGGTGCAATAGTACACCACTAGACAGCCAAACACATGAAAATGGATGTAATTGAGGCCTATTACAGCAGGTAAATGTATCCTTTTATCAGCAACATGTAGAAAGTCACCTGCTAAGGCATTCATGGCAAAATACATATTCAATTGGGACTCTGGTGCAGAAATACATCCATATAAAGCCATGCACATACTGATGGATGTAGTAAATGTATGTCACAGCCTGTATGTGTGCACATGTAAATACACCCACTGTTGCAGTGACTCAGTAGCTCAGTCTGTTAAATGCCTTGCATACAGTAGATTTTGCCACACACAGTCCTGGGTTCAAATCCAGTGTTGTGTTGCATTTCAATTACATTATTCTGAAGACAGCAATTAATGAAGGACTCATGCAATCATTGTCCACACAAAGCATTGCAAAGTAAATAACTGCTTTTCACTGCTGGAAGTCACAGGCACATATCAGTATAGCATCACTATATGTCACCTAGTACTCTGTTATTGACACAGTTGCCTAACATATGTACCTTAAACACATGCCGTAATTGGAGTGTAAAGGGTACTCTCACCCAGGCTCTGCCTCTTCAGCAAGGCTGACACAGATACACCTACAGCTTGTTGTCCTCCTAAGTGTTCACACTCACTGCCTATGTCTAACACCTGGAGCAGCAGCTGCAGCCTGTGGTACACACAGCTCTATGTAAAAGTTTCTGCTACAGGCTTACCCTCTGTGATGATATAGTCTCCTCACCCAAGTAATGTTCATCTCAACAGCTAAGAAAAGGGCCCTATTCTACATGAAGGCCTTATACATTGCAACAGTGGTTGCATGTCATTGGCTAATGATAGTGTTTTGGCTGCAATTATCATACCAGAGTTACAGATTGGTTTGGAGGCAATTACCTGCTAATGAGCAGCATGTTAAAATGCAAGCAGCTGGCTATGGGCAAACATTCTGTATGAGACTTTCCTCACACAGAGCACACCTTTGTGAAACAGTACTAGTAGCACATTTCAACAGAATAGTACTGCACTCCACCAGGTATGTAACTGTTTTTTGTGTATAACAGGATGCAGATAGGAGGATAAATGTATGGGGAATGGGGAGTACAGCAGTAAGCCTGTCTTAGACCTGTGGCAATGACATATCATTGATACCCTGCTGTCTTACACATACAGGGGACGTACAATATATCAGGGTTGCATTGTCTTTTGCATATTGGCACACTGGTGTTGTTGTACTGTCCCAATATAGTGGTTGTAAAAACACACTGCTATTTCTCTAGCACTGGTCTTATGACACATTATTGGGTGGCTGGCCTTAGGGGGCACCCACAGTGGACCAGAGTGTTGGGTGTATGATCATACAGCATAATCTCTCATGGCACACAGGAAACTACCTCAGTAATGATACTATCTTGGTTGTATCCACACACATAGTATGTTGTCACACTGTGGGGTATGACATGTGTGAGCAAGCAGTGGGTAGTGCCGGCCATTATGTTCTTGCTGTATCTTTACACAGTGGACATCCATGTATTTGATCCTGTAATGTGTTTCCCTTTTGGTGTGTTTCAGGATTAATGTATAGCAGAAGGCATGCCCCCCTTCTCAGATGCAGAGGGTTAAATAATACTTCAAGGACTATGGCAGCATCATCACATGTTCCTATCCAGGGGGAGGCATAACAGGGAACAGCGGGCTGCATTGTGGGCAGACCTTGTATAAGATGTGAATGAGACTGGCCACTAGGACAGGACATATGAGCAAGTTTGACACTGCATTACGGACATGGTGAATGCTGCATGACAAAGGGCAGCTGATATAGCCAGGGATCATGCTGTCACTGGTGGAGGGCCTGCAATGGAATAACCACTCACGGACACTAAGAAATTCCTGGGGAACCTAGGGACACATGACAGCTCCCAGGCATCCATCACACCATACATCATGGAGTTGGGTGCCACAGTGTCCACAGCAGAGGAGCATGCAGGTAAGTTTACTGTGATCACCATTGTAATACTGTAGCAGTCATTCTGTCAGACTGTATATACCTTTATGTGGGTGTCAGGCCTATGGGCTGTGGGGGGGGGGTTAGCTCAGCTGTACGCTCATACTCAGAATGTCAGCAATACATCAGGTAACACAGTAGCTACTGTACATGTGAGATATATGCAGGTATTACCTTGTACTGCAATATGTGGTGGTACTGAAATTACTTCACCCTCACCTTTTTATAGGTCCATCAGGAGTTTCCCAAGGCCATGGTCCTGTGTCTGATAACCTTGATACTATTTTGTCATGGAACATACATATGCTATTAAGGGTAAGGGCCAGGATAATGCCCTATGTACAGATAATGTTGTGTATAACTAGAGTAGAATGTTTGTATGTTCCAGTCTGGAAAAATTACCTACGTTTCCTAGAGTGGGTAATCACAGGAGTGTAGATGAATGAGCAGAAACAAACCTGCAGTTATAGTTCAGAGCAAATAAGCTTCCTGGTGTATATGAGGCAATTAATCCAACATGCCTTGTCCATACTGAAAGGTCGATGGTACATACCTTAGGCATTAAAATTTATATTTGTATATATTTGTTAAGATAAGTGTACTGGGTTTTATGTGCTGTGTCATCAGGTATAGTGTCATATTGCATACCTAAAATTTTACCTGACATGCTTGTTATAAAGGCCTTGCGTCAAATGTGTATGTTGTTGTGAGGAAGTCTGTTGTGCATGAAAGCGGAGATGAGAGGATGTGACAGTGATAATACAGTTGTGGATCATTATTATTATGACTCTTTGTGGATTTTCCATACATAATAGTGCAGGTAGTAATGCACTGTTTTCGCCTTGGCTTCCATATTTGACTGGAGGGTTAGGGTCTCTCCCTCACACCACTTGATGTTAGGGTCTCTTCAGACTCTGACGATGATGGTGGCCACAATGAGGCACAAGTGGGGTTGTTGGGGGCTGAATCTGTCTCAGAGGCTGACACCACTATTCTTCCCCATTGTCACTGTGCACAATCTCTATGCCCACACATACCCAGTCCACACAGGCATCATATATGGGACAGTCAGAGGGTGGAGACATTGTCTGTGCTGGAACATGTGGTTTGGAGTTGGGCATTGGACCGGTGGACATAGGTCAGCAACACCATCTGCTGAGAGTCCATGTGGTGGTGCACAGCTACACTTGTAGTGGCAGTACATCCAGCGCTACAGAGAGGAGTGTGCTGTCTACACCACAACATGGCAGGCCATAGGCACATGGTCCTGGGCAGTCCCATGGAGGACATGGTCCCAGCAGACAGCAGTCACCATCAGGTACTAGCACCATGTCTGACCTTGGACATGGTGGTGCCAGTGCAACACTCCTGGCAGAGCCAGTTCCAGTGTTCAGGCCAGAGATGGTGAACTGTCAACTCTACCATGTATGGTCCACAGCTGTCCAGCATACACACATGTCGGGCTAGCACTGAGCTTGACTGTATACACGCACACACACACACACACACACACACACACACACACACACACACACACACACACACATACCACTGTCATATGTAGGTCACCTACAGACACACATGGCACCTCTCCATGCCCCATCTAACCCACTCCCCTTCCTGACTCACACACACACATGCTGTCAACCATTTGGGCCAGCCTAGGCCTCCAGCGCCCTCACACATCACCCTATAGAAGTAATGATACCTGTGCCACATCCCTGTCATCCTTCCCTTTGATGCAGAGGAATGAAGCTATGTGTCTGATGCACAGGGTGACTATATTACTTGACATGTTCTTGTGTAATGCAGTATTGTTTTGCATGCCACTTGTAGTGGTCACCAACATATACTGTATGCTGGCATGTGTCATTAGTACTCAACATACTTTTGTGGATCTTATATTGTATGATGTTGTACTGGTGGTATTGCTACACAATGACAGGTATGTCACAGACCTGTGTATGTTTCTGTTGCAGGAGTCTGAGGGGACAGCCTATGGACACACGGTGGCAGTGAAGTGTCACAGCATGGCATGGCAGCTCAGCAGAAATATGACTTCAGCAAGGTACAGCAGTATACGTGCATGGCTCCATAGGTTCACATCTGTATGACAGTCTCCTGAGGACAATGGTGAGGATCAGCATCCTCATGCATTCATAATTTGTGATAAAGTCTGCTACAGGGCAAGGTGTGACCTTGCTGGAGTGCATATGCTGCCTATCTGTAGAGAGCATAGTAGATGGATGACTCACTGTAAGGACATTAACCTGCTATGTGACATTAGTACTACATGCTTGCGGGAAACATTTGTCTATCAGACACAAACGCACCCTTGAAACAGACCCTGCCTAATAGTATGCAGAGCACCTCAGTGCACCTCAGCACATGTTATCTGTTTGATGGGCTGAGCAGCCATCATCTCAACAAATGGCAACTGCCTGCATCCCTCTTGGACTGGGGCAATATGTGCTGGTCCTGTACTGAGGGTATACAGATGTCTTTGATTGTAAGGGTTGTATGGGCATTATGCTAGTTATGTTCACATGTGCTATGGCCCCATAACATGATGTATACTGCTCTAACAGCCTCATGCACAAACATGGCCACATTCAGGATAACATGACTTCCACACACTGCATACAGGACATGCCAAGACACACACATACTGCAAGCTGGCTGTATGTAGATTAGAACACTTACCTATGCACTGGTACATACTACAGATCACAGTACCCGATGCATGCAGCACAACCTATGTCTGCTAGTACTATAAGTTTAGAACATATGTTTGTTGATATCAGCAACCATTGTTGTGGCCAGCCATTTGGGGGGGCCACATCACCTGCTACAAATAAAATGATGCAAAACCCTACCTATGTCTACTTTACATAGGTTATCATACATATACCATACAGATATACACTCGCACCATGTTGGGCAGATTGGGATTAGAACCTTTACCTATCTAGGCTTATACACTATAGATCATCAGTTATTACACTGTCAGCTGGTGATCGCATGTGCCACAGCTTAAGTCTTGTTATTACACTGTCAGCAAGTAGTCTTAAGGTGGATGACATAATTATGCCTTGTAGAATAGGGCAGTGTAGAAGCCAGCAGCAAGATACGGGCTAAAAAAGTGCATAACTATTGCAGGTGGATAGCCCATGAGGGCATGTACATTCTTTTGCAGGGTTTATATATATATATATATATATATATATATATATATATATATATTTTGTACTGTTATCTGCATCTAGTATCCTAGCAGTGAGATAACTATTATCCTAGCTATGTGTGTACAGTTACCAGTATGGTTATAGGTGGCTGTTTGCAATTTAATAGGTGACACCATGGGCATGGACAATGTGCCCTGCCTATATGTGCGTTGACACCATTATACATTACACCACCTACTCACCTGTGTCTGTCTCTGTGGTGACATCCAGCAGGCATAGGGATCTGTAGGTAAGTGGATTATATACTGTTGCACCATTACTTTGGATCCTTTGAGCAACATTATGGCTGTGTACAGTTTACTCACCATTATTAGGGTATGTTGGACAATGCAGACATCTACACACATATTTCTGTATATAACAGGGATATATATATAAATGTAACTATGTGTGTGTATGATATGTATATGTGTTCTGTAGATATATGGGGGGGAATCCATGTATCATTTTAATACGTATAGCTATATATATCTATTTGATACTACATAGCCATAGATATACAATGCATGGGCAAGACAGATACTGACAGAGGTATATGTATATGTCTGTATATACAGATATTTATACGTAATAGGTCATTTCAATGAAGGGCCAACAGAATTGTGCTCATTTTTACTAAGCATACAGGCATGCCCAGTGGGACTGTCAGTACTCCAGGACACACCAACCTGTATTCCAGTCCGGGATTTTGTATGTTAGAGACATTAACAAGCTCCCCTGTTTCTGCAGTACTGCACTTCACTCAAAATGTCCACAGCAGTCCCCTGCTGTCTGCTGTACTAAACATGTGATGGGGGGTTGGTAATGTTACACCACCAACAGACTGATAGTCTGCATACCTCTCAACTGTCCTGATTTTCACAGAATGTCCAGAGTTTTGCCTCATATGTTTGGTCTGTTCCTCACACATTTGTGGATTTGGGTGCTTTATTGAATGTAGTCTTCAACACATTCTACTAACTGCAAACAAACAATTGTGTGTCAGACTTTACATCCATTGGAACATATATACAACTGTAACACCTTGATGTCCAGCAAGGTTTATTTGACCAATATTTAAACTCTGTCCCTATATTTGGGCCTTTGTCCCCCAATCTTTCTGGCTTTGTCCAGATTTCTTGCACTAAGCCATTGGGAGGTATGACATTCTGTGAAAACACCAACATACTACTACCTCACATGTAAAAGATGCGAGTAATTCCAGATTAGAACCATCAATACCTTCACTCATGCTAGCTCCCCTAGTCCACTGAGCCACATAGATCACTAGACAGAGATGGGTCATCCATCGCACATTCAACAGCATACATATGTACATTTTTCTCCTGTGTGAAGAGGGACATACAGTGTGTGAGAACTATCTATGTTACAGCCCTGAGATTGTCTGGTCCACTGCTGTACCGTAGCTGATATTTTGTTAAAGTGGTTACATGGGTACACTGCTGTGTTGGGGATGGGGGAACAACAGCACATGATCATATCATACCTTCCAGCCTCAGTTACCGGATCGCAGTACAAAGGGCGGAGGTGTATCCATATTCATCAAGGATACCCACATCTCCGGGTTAGTGGTACAGCATGATGCCCCAGAGATCATCCATGCGCAACTGTCAGCAGGCAAAACCACATTTCAAGTCATAGCCTGTTATAGATTGCCCACCATGTCCCAAGATGCTCATTCAGCATTCCTTGAGGCACTGGAAAATACAAAGGTCCTACCCAACACCATAATTTTGGGTGATTTCAACTACCCTGGTATAGACTGGGTGAACTACCAAAGTTCTAACTCCTAAGCCCAGCGGTTCATAGAGTTTATAAATTCAAATGCCCTTGAACAACTGGTATGTTCTCCCACTAGAGGGGACAACATATTGGATTTAGTCATCACAAATATGGGTGCCCATTGTACCACACCCGTTATCACTCCCTCTCTGGTCAGATCAGACCACAAACTGATAACCCTGGACATCCTCACCCCTCCACCTCCCTGAGTCAAAGAAACCACCGTAAAAAAACTTTCCAAAACAAACTTCAAACTACTTGCGTCAGAAGTGGAAAGCTTTACTATTCCCTTGCAGAAGGATAATGATATCGGGATGCAGAATCCTACATCAAGGCACTTTATATACATCTTCAGGATTGCATGGACCTTGCTATCCCAAATAAAACCAAGACTCCTTCCTCAAGCAAGAAGAAACCAGTCTGGTGGAACCCGGCTATAAGCAAACTATACAATAAAAGGAGGAGACTTATACAAAAAAAGGCCAAATCTCAAGTAGAAAAATCATCCCTGATCAGCATTAGTAAGAAATTGAGGGCCCTCATCAAGTCAACTAAAGCCAACTTCAAAAAGAAAGTTGTGAAGGATGCCAAGGATAACCATAAGGCCTTCTATGGTTACATCAAAAACCTAAATGGCAATGCTCAGGTCTGTTCTGAGCTAGTACAAAATGGAACAAAATACACTGACCCCACTGATATTACCAACATCCTGGCTGACAGGTTCAGTGCAAATTTCTTCACCTCTCACCACCTGCAGGGCCTATTACTATTCCAGGAGATTGTGTAACTCCAATTATTACTGATACGTTGGTTAATAAGGCTCTATCTAAAGCTAAAAACACTGCCTCCATGGGACCAGATGGTGTCCCGGGCTGTGTCATACGCGAGCTCCAAAATGAATTAACCCTGCAACTGAATACCCTGTTCAGTCTCAGCCTCTCAACAAGATATGTGCCCATAGAATGGCGCACAGCAACGGTGGTTCCGCTGCAAAAGGGTGGGCTCACAACCGACCCTGGGAACTACCGACCAATAAGCCTGACCGGTCTGATCTGTAAGGCAATGGAGCGAATCATTATGGAGCTCATAAATGGTGAGATTCGGAACCTCCAAACACTTGACCCCACACAGTTTGGCTTCGTCAAGGGCAGATCATGCCTCCTGAACCTGGTGGACTTCTTTGAGACAGTTACTCAGGCTATAGATAAGGGAAAGGAGGTACACATGGCTTACTTTGACCTTGCTAAAACATTTGACACCATTCCCCATTTGGGTATTATTGATAAACTCACCAACCTGGGCATAAACCCTTACATCACAAGATGGATCACAAACTGGCTCTCAGACAGATCCCACAAAGTAAGAGTAGTGGGATCTATGTCCGAATCCAGAACAGTAATGATTGATGTGCCTCAGGGCTCTGTCCTGGGGCCCCTCCTGTTTGGCATATACTTTTCAGAAGTACAGGCAAACACTGAAGGGCTGTGGTTGACCGAGTTTGCAGACAACTGTAAACTGGGTGCTATAATAGAGTCTCTGGCTGACATGGATATCCTCCAGAAGGGCCTTAATGAGACTGATGCATGGTGTTAAAGCCATGGTCTCAAGCTAAATGCTAAAAAATGCATAGTAATCCCCTTTGGAAAAAAACAGAGTACCCACAAACTACCACATAGGAGGTAACCCCCTGAAATCTGAAGAAGTAATAAGGGATCTAGGGACCCAAGTAGATAGTCAGCTTTCCTTTGATAACCATGTTGCCAAGGTGGTTAGAAAATCCTTCTATGTGACCCATCTGATCATGAAAGGGTTTGCATCAAGATCTAAGGATGTAGTGGTGCCCCTCTACTCTTTCCTCATCAGACCCATTATTGAGTACAATGCACCAATTGGAATGTACCTGGCCATGCATCTCCAGCAGCTGGAGAGACCACAGAGGTACCTCACTAAGAGGATTACTGGCCTCAAACAGTTGCCCTATGCAGCACGACTGAAAAAACTAAGGCTTTTCTTTGTTGCATACTGCCTTCTCAGAGGCGATCTCTGTCTAACATACAGAGCCATGTCCAACCCAGAGCTGTTGAACATGCTCCATCTTAGCAAAACCAAATATACTCGAGCTACACACTCTAGGGATATAAACCTCAGCACAACAATTAATAGAACATGCTGGAGGGATAGATTCCCTTCGCAAAGACTTCCCTTGCTATGAAACAAGGTCCCGATCTATATAAGACAGAGCCCCTCACTATCACTCTTCAAGAGGAACCTTGACGAGTGGATAGGTAACAGAAAGTTCACACCAGAGATCATACCAACAGCTTTACTAGATAGGGGCCAAGAGTACTAGCTGCTAGATCAAGGGCCTAGGGAACTAACCAAAGGGGCAGTGAATACCGCACAATGTCGCTGGGCTAATATATGCCTTCGGGCAGATAGCCCAGTACCTACCTATGAACCTATGAACCTATCAGCTTGGGTAGACAGTTATCCACATATCATGTATGCCCACTGTTTAACATCTTCTTTGCTTGATGTTGTAAATATTCCAACCATGAGGCCTAGTGACAATTAAGGAACACATACTATTGGACTGGGTATCAGTTGTCCCATGTGGATGTTAACTCTGACCAAATAGCCCACTATATTTTCTTGCATAACAGCAGCAGATCCATGCATATGATATCTTATTATAGTAATTCTTACAATTAGTGTGTAGGTTAGAGACTTACCTTCAGAATGCAGCAATTGACAGAACTGAAGTTTAGGGCTGACTCTGTGTGATGCAAGCGGTACATGGATAGGTGCAGGTTGTGTGAGTTGCCTGGCATCAGCTATTTTATTATATGTATGAGAGTAGGGAACAGGTGGAGGAGACCCTGGAGAGATGGAGATATGCTCTAGAGAGAAGAACAATGAAGGTCAGCAGGACTAAGACAGAATATATGCGTGTGAATGAGAGGGAGGATAGAGGAATGGTGAGGAAGCAAGGAGTAGAGGTAGTGAAGGTGGATGAGTTTAAATACTTGGGGTCAATAGTTCAGAGTAACGGTGATTGTGGAAGAGAGGTGAAGAAGAGAGTACAGGCAGGATGGAGTGGGTGGAGAAGAGTATCAGGAGTGATTTGTGACAGACGAGTACCTGTAAGAGTGAAAGGGAAGGTCTACAAGAGGGTAGTGAGACCAGCTATGTTATATGGGTTGGAGACAGTGTCTTTGACAAAAAGGCAGGGGTTTGAGATGGATGTAGCAGAGTTAAAGATGTTATGATTTGAACTGGGTGTGATGAGGGTGGACAGGATTAGGAATAAGTATATTAGAGGGTCAGCCCAGGTTGGAAGGTTTGGAGACAAAGCCAGAGAGGCAAGATTATGTTGGTTTGGACATGTGCTAAGGAGGGATGCTGAGTATATTTGGAAAAAGATGCTAAGGACAAAGCTACCAGGTAACAGGAAAAGAGGGAGGCCTAAGATAAGGTTCATGGATGTAGTGAGAGAGGACATGCAGGTGGTTGGTGTGACAGAGCAAGATGCAGAGGACAGGAAGAAATGGAAACAGGTAATCTGCTGTGGCAACCCCTAATGGGAACAGCTGAATGAAGATGATGATGTGAGTGGGAGAAAGGTGTCAGTCCCTGGGTCCTAGGTTGTCAGTGTATGTGCTATGTGTTGTCTCTTAGCCAATGCCAGGACATACTGGGCAATCCTACATCTGCCTACAGAGACATCATCAGGAGGCTCCTCCTTCGACTCCTCTTGTGAATGTGGCTGTGGTGACCAAGGCACTGGTGGGGGGCTGTGTATCCCTTTCCTTTGCTGATCCTGCTGCAGCTGCTTCCACAGGATCATATTGTGTAGCATGGCACATGCTGTGAACATATGTGCACATGTGGCTGGAGAGTACTGCAGGGTTCCACCAGATATATCAAGACACGAGAAACCTGACTTCAGCAACCCAAACACACACTCTGTGATGTTCCTAGTTTGTGCATGTGCCTTATTATGGCATTCTTCCATGGGTCTGTGTAAATTTCTGATGGGTATTATCATCCACGGTTCCAGTGCATAGCCAGCATCCCCCACTAAATGGTTGTGTGAGATGTCCCCCCTAGTAAACATCTGGTACAGCTGTTATGCATGCCAAATATGAAAGTTGTGTTAGCTGCCAGGGCTGCCACCACACACATTCATGATAATGCCATGGGCATTGCACATGACCTGGCAGTTGATGGAGTGGTACCCCTTGCGGTTGATGTAGATTCTACCCTCCTCATTGGATGGTGCCTTGATGTGTACATGAGTGCAATCTATGGCACCCAGTACCTCAGGGTTGTGTGCTATATGGTAGAAGTGTTGCTAATTGCTGGCCTTCACCTCAGGGGTGAGGGGAAAAGAAATGTGCTCACTGCCATGTGGTAGTATGGCATTCAGGAACTGGTGGAGTTCCCTGGATGCTAATGCTTGTAAGACCTACATCATTTCCCCAGTTGGTCTTTGGAAGGTACCTGTGGTTATTATCCTAAGGGCTACACATACCTTTTTCCCACTGGGATGGGTTCCCCTCTGTTGGCTCTGGGCCTGAGCTGAGGGCGGCAGAGCTCTGTGAGTTCTTGTAGTATGTCCCTGTCTGTCCTGTAGTGCTCTACAATCTCCAGCTCATGTAGCTCCTGGAAGGTTAACCTGGGCCTGAACACTCTTCTCCTTCTCTGCCTAGGCCTATTGTCAGCAGCAGCAGCATTGATTTCAGCATCTAACACATACAAATGTAGCAGACCTACACCAGCCCCTAGCTTTCTGTCAGTTAGAAAATCCCAAATATGTACTCCAATGGTGCAGAGTATAGGGGAAAAAATCAGATTGTAGGGTGTATACATACTTTATAGTGCTCAGCTGTAGGTGCTGCCTGTGTGATTGGCTACCTGTGATGCAGTGCACTTGCCTAATATAACATTGGCATCCTTTAATGGCTCTAGTTTAAGTTAAGAAAGGATCACTACTAATTAATACATCATTGGCCTTTTAGATACTCTCAGCACTGTGACGCACCTTGCAGACATGTGTCCTGTAGGTAAACACTGCTTAGCAGTCAGTGCATACCCTCCAAACTTCCATGCTCAGCACAGTGATCGGCTGTGCAAACATGTGGAAACACACGCCCCATAGGTAAACAAAGCTTAGGCGTCAGCGCACACACCACCACAGACTTCCACGGTGAGCATGGTGGTGCGCCATGCAAACAGGTGCAGCTAAGCTCCAATCAGCTTAGAAGTTATTGGACACACCCTCTCTTGATGTCAGCTACCTCCTCTGTGGACATCAACATGGTTCTCTGCCGACATGGAGGAGATATGGAGACACGGTTACCCTTTTATGCTATTCAGTATTTCCACCTCATTTGCATAGGGATCTGTGCTCACACCCTGGATACTATGCGCTTCCAAGCCCTTCCACATTAGCAACAGCACCAGTGCACCATTGTAGACACTGCACATGGTGCCTTGTATTACATTTCTGTCTCATGATATTAATATTTGATTTTTTCCAGTATTTTTTTTTTTTTATATATAAGGCATGTTTGCACACTGCGGCATGCTGAGCAAACATGCTAAGATTATTAAAACATATATTTTAATATATTTACTATAACGTTTGGAACACACAGTGGATAGTTTTGCTCATATCTGTGTGCTATGCCATTTTTTGTCTATATACCTATAGTTTTACAGCCCCTTTTGTCTGTCTACAGTCCTGTACATGGAATTTTTCCATGTACACTACAGGCACTGCCACAGGGTCAGCAGAGCTGCCTATCTACTTGCTGGATCACTCTACCTGCCTCATTTGCATGATTCACTTGCTTATGAGGTGATTTGCATGCCACGGAAGCTTCCTTGTTGGCGCGCTTGTGCGTGCCGCTCAGCAGTGCTTATTGACTCTAAAAATGTTTGTGGCTGTCTTAGCAGCACGGCATGATGCCTACACATAAAAAAGTGTAGGCTTTATTAAATTCCCCCCAAAGTAAAAATGAGCCACAGAACTCAAGAAAGCCCCAAAAAGCACAAAACATTTGCTGTTAAGAAGTTCTGCTCAATATCTGGTTAGGAGAATGATTAAAAAAATCCTCCTGCTGGATCAGTTATTTAAAAGCTATGGGAGAAGAAATCATTTGTTAAAGTGAGTAAATTCTGGAGAACAAATTTGCAGCAGCAAAGAATGCATGTTGTAGAACAAATACATAAATAGGATGTATCTGTGTGTAAGTGTTGAAAGATGGATAATGGCAGTATTGTGATGTAGAATATTTAAAACAAGTAGAACAGTCAGAGAAATGGGTAGAGAAGCTCAAAATTATTCATCAAAGTATGTTTTTTAAACTGCACAAAGTGGGAGAATGTAATCAGTACCGTTCTAGTCAACTCTGAAAACTTTGCAGTGTCATGGAGAAAGTTTAGTTGTTTCTCAAAGTCACTACAGAACATCTTCATTTTCACAACTTCTGAAAATGGATTGTACATTTCTTAATCTTAAATGTGCAATTAAGCAATTTCTGATTGAGTATTTATACCCAATGACTTGGGGTAAATATATAGCTTGCATATGGGATGCTTTAATTTGCTCACTTTCTGTCTCAGCACTTTGAAGGTGGATGTAGCTTAGAGACAGGGCACATGCTTTTCACGTATGAAGTCGTGGGTTCAGTCTGTACCAATTTGCTTTTTATCTCTCAACTGTCGAGATTTTCAAAGAATGTCCATATTTTTGCCTCATATATTTGGTCTGTTCCTCATAAAATTGTGGTTTTCTGGCAAATCACTGGGGAATGAAGTCACTAAATAATACTATACATTTGAGTTTCAACTTCATATCCTTCAGAAAATGCATACTAATAATGATGCTTTTGTTCTATCAACTTTCTGAGTTTATAAGAGCAACATTTAAAATGTGTCCCTATTGTTGGGTATTTGTCCCCATTATTTTAGGCTTTGTCCAAATTTCTTGCACTAAAAGGTTGAGACTTATGACAGAGGCAGCTTGTAAATGCCCTGTTACCTAAACCCAACTAGATGCCCCTGAGTAATTTATACTGTCATTTACAAATGGGAAAACATGGCTAGGACTTAAAATGCCTCCTAAGGCGATTAGCCTAGTTATCACCTGTGAACCTATGAATACTTGAACACTTCTCTAAGTGCACTTCTTTCATATACACAGAAACATACACATACATGCTTCTTAATTTATCCTGTATGGCAATTAAATTCTGTTTCATTTGGTCAGGCTCCATAATCATAACACTGACCTTTTTCTGGACATTTGTTAGCTGCCATGATGTATTGTCATATTTTCATTACAGTCGGTTACAAATTCATAGTATATTGGATGGAGTGGCTTTAGTTCTGCTTATATTAAAAGAGCTGTCAGTCCACAGGAGACTGTACAGTTGATGCCGCCAAAGACATTGCAGCTGAAGATGTGGGTCTATGCTGTGTATGGTACAGGGGGGATATGTTATATACCCATTGATAAATTAAGTCCAGTTCGACCTATGTAGATAATAATGATGATGCTGGGAAAGCTGTGCAGACTTGATGAAGATGTCACAGAACCATAGCAGTAACTGTTATGTGGGATGTCACTTAGCTTTATTGGGATATAGGAATGCTCCACTGCAAAATGGTGGGCTGCTACCTACTCACCTGCTAGTAGATCATACATTAAAATGAAAAATGTCTTTGTTTACTTCTTTACTGTCTGGTGAAAATCAAAATTAGGCTCAAGAGACTAGACAGAATCAATTAATGCAATTCTATTACAGTGATTTGAAGTAAGGCGATACAGTGAGAATTCTGCAGAGCTGCCATGAGAAATAAACTGAAGCAGTTGTTCTGATGAACCATGAGGAGTCAAGATCATTTGCAATGAAACTACAGCTGGCAAAGTGCTGAGAAGAAACACAAGATGGTTGTACAAAATGAAAATGTCTCTTTGCAACTTTGACAAACAGACTTTGTGACATTTCATAGTTTGCAGAGGTGCACAGAGAGGTACTCAAATAGTTGTTCATAAAGATATTTGCAGGTATGTTCAGGAGTGAAAGTTAGTGAGAACATTAAAGTAATTTGTTACTGCACTAAACTGGGGTAAGATTCCAAGAACATCATCAGCTACAGGGAACTCTAATGAGTATATGTACCCATCTTCAAAATGTCTAAGATAGGCAGGTCCACAAAAGAAGACAGCTTGACATTGCGACAGTCCATGGATTGAAGTGCAGTATCGTGCCACCCGAAGTTAGTTCCCAGTGTCTCTATCAAGTAGAGCCACTGGAGTGATCTCCAGGGTGAACTTTCTATTATCCATTCATTCATCAATATTTCTCTTGAAGAGGGACAGTGAGGTGCTCTGCCTGACATGTATGGGAAGTCTATTCCTGAGCATGGACAGTCTCTTGGGTGAGGAACCTGTCCCTCCAGCATGTTCTGTTAATTGTGGTAATGAGGTTAAGGTCTCTGGAGTGTGTGGTGCAGAGGGATTGGGATTTCTTTAGATGTAGCATTTCTAACAGAGCTGGGTCACATATTGCTTTGTAAGTCAAGCAGAGCTCATCTCTAAATAGGTGATATGAGACAGAGAATAGCTGGAGTCTTTAGAGTCTGTCCATCTAGGGCATGTCTTCAATGCCTAGGATCCTCTTCGTAAGGTACTTCTGTGGTCTTTCCAGCTGTTGCAGGTGTCTAGTGAGGTACATGCCAAATGGGGCATTATACTCGATGATTGGTCTAATGAGGGAAGAGTAGAGAGAGATGATAATCGCTTTCTTCCTGGATGCAAAACCCTTGGTAATGAGATGTGCCACATAGAAGGACTTTCTGACCACAATGGCAATGTGGTGGTCGAAGGAGAGGTTGCTGTCAATCTGCATCCCCAGATCTCTTATAATGCCTTCAGTATTCAGTGGGCTCCCTTCGATGTGGTAGTTAGTGGGAACTGAGATTTTACCAAAGGAGATGATGACGCATTTTTTGGGATTAATCTTAAGGACATGGTTTCGACACCAGTTATTGGTCTCAGTGAGGCCTTTCTGTAGGATGTCTGCATCACTTGAGGAGTTAATAATTGCTCCCAGCTTGAAGTCATCTGCGAACTTGGTTAGCCAGAGTCCCATTGTATTGGCCTGGACTTCTGAGAAGTAGATGCCGAACAGGAGAGGACCCAGGACCGATCCCTGTGGGACTCCACTCATGACTCACTACTTTCATACTGTGTGCACTGTGAGCCAATTTGCAACCCTCCTAGTGATATAGGTGTTGATGCCTAGTTTGGTGAGTTTATCAATAATTCCCAAGTCAGGAATGGTATCAAAGGCCTTGGCCATATAAAAGTAGGTTATATGCACTGCCTTACCTTCATCCACAGCCCTGGTGACTGACTCGAAGAAGTTAACCAGGTTGAGCAGGCATGATCTCCCTTTCACAAAGCCAAACTGTGTGGGGTCCAGAGTTTGGAGATTTCCTATATCTTTGTTAATCAGGTCCATGATGATGCGCTCCATAGCTTTACATATCAGATTCATCAGGCTAATGGGGAGATAATTCCCAGGGTCTGTAGTTGCTCTCCCTTTATGGAGAGGGATGACTGTAGCAGTGCACCATTCAGTAGGGGCAAAGCCTGAAGTGAGGCTGTGACTGAACCAGGGCACAGAGATGTGGTGCCAGTTCACCTTGTAGTTCATGTAAAACACAGCCAGGGATATTATTGGGTCCCATGGAAGCTGTATTCTTGGCCTTGGACAATGCAGCTTTAACCTGGGCTGCAGTAATGCTGGGTGCCTAGCATTCTTTCGGTATTGTGATTGCTCCTTTCGGGAGGAGAGCAGGGTAAATTTGGCACTGAATCTGTCCGCCAGTATGTTGAATATCTGTTAGCTCAGTATAGGAGGTACTATTGTGCAGTAATTCAGAGCACATCTGGGTATTGCAGTAGAGGTTCTTGATATAACTATAAAAGGCTTTGTGACTGTTTTTAGTGTCTGCCACAATTCTGCCTTCATAGCTGGCTTTAGAGGATTTGATGAGGGATCTCAACTTTTTGTTGAGGCTAATAAGGGAGTTTTTCTAGTCTTGGGACTTTTTCTGCAACAGTTTCTTCCTTCTGTTGTAGAGTTTATTAATGGCAGGGGACCACAAGATTGACTTCCTTTTTTTCTCCATCGTCACAAGCCATTAGAATGAACTCGGTCTATATAGATAGAGTTCCTATATAATCCAGCTTTAACAGCAGCTTCCCCACTCCATGTTCAAATTAGATGAAGTTATTCGTCCTTAATTGCATTGAGAACTGCATCATGCACTTAGCTGCAAAGCTGGTGTCACTGCAAACCCTAGTATTGGCTATTCATTGTAACCTCTTATTCTAAACTCTCCATGCACTGACTGACTGTGTGGCCAATAACAGTTAAAGGCAGCTGTCCCATGTAAAAACCTCTCTTGGATAATTTACAGTTACTTTTCCCTCCTTTTTTTTCCTTTTAGAGTTTCAAACATTAATGACACGAAGTAGGACATATGCCTGTCAGTCCCCCAACAAGTTTAACAAAGTCAACAGAAATCCAATCTTTCCCAGCCACTTTTTCATGTAAATCCATATTTCACAAATGTGACTGGTACTTTATAACCTCATATTTGTTCACTAATTTGAGCGTTGTTGGTCTTCTTCCTTTACACCTCCATCTCCTAGTTGCAGACTCCAGTTTAAGTCCAAGGTACTCCCAATTCTTCTAGTCAGCCCTGTACTTTTTCTGTCTCTCAAGCATTTTCCTTTGAAAGATTGGAAAAGGTTTCACATGCAAAGTCATTCTATGAGCTTTACCATCAGAAGAATGAGCAGAGTTTTTTTCTGTTTGTTGGCTCACCCCTTGTTGGGCAAAGTTTTCTATTTCCACCTTAGACTGTTCTGCATAAAAATTAATTTATCCGGTAAAAAAAAATATTCTGAAGGCAGCTGTGTGGTGTACAGTGAATAATCATTTTCCACAAACACTCTTCTTTTTCCAGTTTTTTAATACATTGCCCTTCTACCACAGTTTTTCCAGGATCAATGCTTTCTGCTGGTATGATTGCATCTTTTCTAATACATGTCTTGGCTGCTTTCTCATGGCCAGGTTTGGAGCATACAAATGATGTGTCCTTTCAATTAACAAATCCTGCTGTGGAATACCAGTCCAGTTACTCATTTGTGCTTTCATAAATATAATAGTCTGTTTCTTCCATTTTTTCTGTTGCAGCAGAAAATCTCAGGATTTCTCTGCATGCTCTGTCTTTTAACTCTACCATTCTTGAGCAGTCCCATAGTCAATCATCATTTTCTTCATTTTAACCTCTGATTTTTGCAGTTTTATTAGCTCATCTGAATAACTTTTTAAAGCGTCTTCCATTTTCCGTCTTTTGTTATTTGATTTTATATACTTCTTCAATGTTTTATTTGTTTTAATCAACTCTGAGCACATTTGACTTATTTTTTCCTCTAAACATCTGGAAGCTATCTTTTGCATCAAAGCTGGAAATTGGACTGCTTTTTGCTGAACAGCTGCAGGATTCTTCTCAGACAGTGTTTTTTATCAACTTTTCTGGTTGATTTTTTTCAGGTGGCCTATATTTCTTCTTTGCTGGCAACCAGGCAGTGTGCTTTCAGGCCAGTGACTGAATTTTACTTAGGTTGATCACTAGCTGTTGCTTCTAAGTTTCTGTTTTCACACCAGGAGAGCTGGAGTTAAGCTGTTGATCAGTGTGCAGCCATCTTGGAAGTCCTTTAATTAAAACAATTATTGGAGTAAAAACCATTAGTTACTAAGACAGGCTTGAAGTTCCATCCCTATACTCTGCCTCTTTCTCATTGACTGCTGCAAGAAAATCTGTGACTTGCAGTCTGTTTCATCAAAGACCAAACAAAACGCAACAAACTGCAAAACCAAAAGAGCATACTACCACAGCTAAAAGACTGAAATTAAAACAGCGACAGTAAAATAAAAGTACTATGAGGATGTCAAGAACACACAAGACTTTATTATAAACACAGAAAATAATAAAGCATCTTTTGTCCAATGTATAACAAACTTCATCAGATAATTTTTAATGATTTATGTCACCTATTTATATATATATATATATATATATATATATATATATATATATATATATATATAATACACAAGTCACATAGTAATTCCAATTACTTCCCTCTATAAGAACACTAAGCTACCTTATTTGAATATGGTAACCAGGTTACATGCATTTATCATATAACATGAAAATAAAATACAATTCAGTAATGAATATACATTATAAATTCCTATTCTTTAAAATTCCATTCTTTAATACTATATACATAAATACACATTTCCTATCTATATGTAACAGTGAAATAATTCAAAATCTAAACATATAAATATAACAACCAGTAAAAACATTTTCTTCTGTTGCAACAAAGGTATACAGTATCCCTAAATATCTAATATCAGATTTTCTTAGAATCAAAATATCCAAATTTTAAAAACATATCTTATAAAGCATGATTAAATAATTTTAATATTTCATCATAAATTCATCCACCTATATTTTTATACTTCTATTCATCATCTTAACAAGTTCCTTAATTTTAATAAACACATAATGGAGCACATATCATTCAAGTCTGGTGGGCTATAAGCATTAAGACATACCTGCCATTCTAGTTCTACCCTTTCAAGGTGTAATGACAATGGCCCACCCCTTGGATTATATTTTATCTGATCTATAATGACAATTTTAAAAGTGTGTTGGGGAACATACATATATGATTAGCTAGAGCATCAATCATTTTAAGTTTATTTATATTATAGGTGTGTTTGTATATTCTATCCCTAAGCCTATGTTCCGTTTTTCCAATATAGAATGCATCGCATAATTGGCAGGTAGCCGCATATACCACCATTCTTGAGAAACAATTGCATTTATTTTTACAGTAAATTTTTATCCCATTAATCACTATACTAGTGCCCTCCTGAATATATTTACAATAGGCACATGTACCACTTTGGTTCATTCCTTTAAACTCACCAAACTTCCTAAAGTTCCCCTCCAACAGTGATCTAATGTTAGTTCCTCACTTTAATATGCATTTTGGAATTTGGCCTACCCTCACCATCCAATCTCTATCTTCCAAGAAAATATTATATATTAATTATTAAAATATATTCCAATTTTTCAAGATTACTTCTTTTAATTAGGCTGTATGTCATCACAAACCCCAAATAATAGCCACAGTTGCTACTGGTGTCGTGTACAGCCTCCTGAATGTTCTCTTCAATATTAACTAAATCCCTGTTATTATGAGAGGATGTATCTCCTTTTCCATACAAAATTGGCTTGTGTATACCACTCAGTCCTTTACATCTCACTTCTTCAATCAATTCATCTAACAGCAATAAAGGGTAGGCTCTCCTTAAAAACATAGTTTTTAGATGTTGACATTCCTTATCAAATTCATATTCTGTAGTAATCATACGTGCTGCATCCACCAATTGTCCTTTTATTACTGATTTTGTCTGTTGGTAGGGGTGGGCACTTGTATAGTGCAGAAAGGAATTAGAATAGGATGCCTTTCTGTATATTTTAGCCTCAAATCTTTCTTTATCTAAATTCCTGCTTAAATTCACATCCAAAAATGCAATTTGTTGCTTGTTGAATGTATGCATAAAACTTAAAAAAGTCTGTAGAGTTATTAAAATAGTGAACCAATACAACAGCTACTTCTTCTTTCCTCTTAATAAGAATGAATATATCGTCTAGGTATCGTGTAAAAAAAAATGATTTTATCCATAATCTCCTCATTATTAAATATAAAATTGTGCTCCCAATAAGACATAACCAAATTTGCAAAAGTAGAGCGACAGGGGATCCCATAGCAACACCTTGAGTTTGCAGATAATATTTACCTTTAAAATAAATAAAATTATAGGACAACACTATGTCCAACAGCTCTTCCACAAGAGATATTTCATTGTGTGGCACGCCTTTATTTCTAAGGGTGTTGCTTACCCATTCTATCCCCAATTCATGCGGTATGGATGCATATAGATCCTTCACATCTACAGTGAGGAAATTAAAGCTAGAATTAAAAACTAACTGATTAATTCTATGCAAAAAAGTCCAAGAATCCTTACAAATAGATGCTTCGCTGGCTACATATTTCTTTAAAATAGAATCTATAACCTTTGAACGTGCATATGTAGCTGAATTATGTCCATCCACAATGGGTCTAAGTGGGTGATTATCAAGGTTTTTATGAAGTTTTGGTGCTTCGAATATTATAGGTGGTATTGGTTTTAAGACTTGCATGTAGTTATACATACTAGCATCTATTTTTCCTTCAATGTACATATCATTTATATAAATTTAATACGTATATTTAGCTGGTTAAGAGATGCTTGTGTATATGAATCCGTATTCAGCATACATTCCACTTTGTTCTCATAATCAATAATATCCATGAGTACCAAACTCCCACCCTTATCTGGCTTCATAACTCATACTTGGGCTGACCTTAAAGTATTCAACAAGCCCCATCATTTTTTATTAAGATTATATTTGGCTCCTATCTTGTTACACTATCTAGATGCATTATTATGAACCAGTCTAAAATCCATTTCACAAACTCTTTCAAAGTTATATAGCAAGTGGTGTAGAGGTGGATTATATATACTGGGTACACTAAATTGCTGTGTGTGCATATGTGAATCACCCAGTAAAACATTTAGAGCTTACGTACAAACATTTTTAATTCCAAAATACTTTCTGATATATCAACTCTTTTAGTGGGGCCAAAGGTTAGTCCTTTTGAAAAAATATTAACTAATTCCTCTGATATTACAAACAAGTAATAATTATATACAAGAAAATGACTTTCAGAATTAGCTACTATCTTATATTGATTCTTCGGGTTATGCTGGCATGTATTAATAACCTCCACTTGCCATTCTTCTTCTGGCCATTCCATTTGTAGTGTTGATTTTTCCACCAAAAATTTGATGTGGAGGTACCTGGATTTTGTTGGAGATTATTTTGTTGTAAATTATTGGTAGTAGCCCTATTATTCCCCCAATTCGCTTGCTGCTTAAGCCGTTCACTTCTTCTAATGTCTGCATTTTCATTACCAAAATCATTAACTACAGGACTGTTCAACAGTTGTTGTGCATCATTATCCATATGTTGGTCTTGCCCATCCACTTCCTCTGTATTACTGTAATCAGACGTAGTTGCATGGTGAGGTCCAACCCCCCCCCCCCCCCGAATAGTCCATGCTTGTGATTTTGGTGGGGGAGGATATGCAGTCCCTTTCTGATAATGGGCGAGATCTCTATCAATTTTTTTAACTTTAATTTGTTTATTTTTTTAAAATATATTGGTTCACACTAGAAAAAATACGATTATATTTGTATTGATACCGGGGGAAGTCTGCATGAGCTTTAATTAATTAATCTGTTTTGAAAGCTACCACTACAATTTTCTTCTACTAAAGCTGAATAATTCTTGCATAATAGTTCTAAAACTTGAATCCATTGCTGATTAAACAGTTTAATAAGATCCATATGAAACTGTGACTGGGCTATAAGCCCTGTGGGATACTGCCAATACCTTAGTCCCTTAGGTAATATTTCTAAATGGATACACTCTTGGAAGTATTCAACTTCCAAGCACATCAAAGACCATACCTTAGTGGATCTCTTGTTAAGCCATAAAACAGTTCCACAAACACTCAAACTAAGGAACTAAACTTCCACCAACACATAAATAAAAACATTAGATGGACTGACTTATTATCCAGCATACCACTCAACTTCTTAGCACAAGAAATCTGGACAAGGCCTAAAATAATTGGGGATCAAAGGCCCTAAAATAGAGGCAGATTTTAAATATTGCTCTTATAAACTGAGAAAGGATTTTTGTTAGTATGTATTTTCTGAAGGATATAAAGACTGAAACTCAAATGTATATTATTTAATGACTTCAATCTTCAGTGATTTGCCTCAAAAAACTACACATTTTTATGAAGCAAAAATCCGGACATTCTGTGATGTTAAACAGTCATATCTTTTCAAGACTAATCTGGATGATTGGATGAGTAACTACAAATGTATCGCTGTACTGGCATGTTTTGCCTTCCTGGGAGCAGGAGGTACATCTTGAAGATGAGTATCAGCAAGGCACATGCGGTCTCAAGACATACTTTTTTTTTACATTTTATTTATATTTTGGTTGCAAGGGTTGAGCACTGATTACAGAGTGAATAATTTTAGGTTCGGCCCAGGTTGCCTTCACAATAATAGTAATAAAAGTAATACAAACATTCTACCCCCAATCAACTGGAGGGGATATATGCCCTAGCAGTCATAGATTGTGTGTGTGTGTTTGTGTTGGAGGACAGCTATGCAGGTATTGCTGTAAAGTGGAAACCAGACAGTGTCACCTGCTGGTGGATGAATCAGCTTGTCAAGACATGGATAGACAAACACTGACTTTCATCACCTTTCCAGTCTCATAGCTGTATGAGCCTTCAGTAGCTAAAGGCCTTAAGAGTGGTAATGTTATTCATTCAGTTTGACGTGTGTTCACTGTATGCTTAGCAGGTGCTAGAAATCTGTCTACAGTCACATAGTATAGTAACAGAGAACAGAAAGGTTTTGATGAGTTCTACTTGGCGTGAACCACTAGCTGCTGAATAAGAAACAACCAATCACAGCTAACCAAAAGCTTATACTAACCAAAAATATGAGAATGAATGAATGCATGAAAAAAAGGTCATTAGGTTTAGATGTCCATGTACATCATGATGACACATCTGGACAGCTATATAGTTTGGACACTTGTATCTGAAGTTTCTGCTTCATCCCCCCCCCCCCCCCCACGATTGTCCATATAATTACAAGAAATTAGGCAGAAGCAATTGGAAAAGATGACTCAAAAAGATTAAGATGGTGTTTATTTTCTCTAGTAAAGATGTAGACATTTTTAAAGAAAATTAATATAATATGAAAATAAAGAAGAAAACAGAAAAAAGAAAAAAAATCATTACAAGTAAAATGAGGAATTCAAACCAAGGCATTGATTTCTTAATGAAATTTTAAGGCAAGCATTTGTAAAGAGATGCTGTTCCTCATCAACAAGAGATACGTTATACAATCATACTGTGTTAGTAATGTCAATTGTTACTAGGTTTATGCAGAAACAGACATAATTGTATTTATTTATTTATTTGTATATATTTTTTTTCCTGTGAACAGGTATCTACATGACTCTTCTGACTGTTATCCAGAGTCTCCTATTTGGAAGATAAAGCCTGCTGCGCTGCAATGTAAGGCTTCTGCACATGTAATTCATCTTTCACATCCGAAGGCACTGCATCTAGATTTTAAGTGTGACAGAGAGGTAAAGTAAAGTAGTATTGCTTAAAAATGCTTTTACAAATCCTGTACAGAATGTGCATGAGTATCTGAGTAAAGTAGTTAATTTAACACGAGCCAATCCTCCCTGATGCCTTAGTAGCTGAGTTTCCTTTAGAGCTTTAGAAATCTTTGTAGACCATACATAGCTGTTAGATGCAAGTTCTAACCAGTTAAAAGTGAGGTTTGTTTGTATCTCTCTGTGAGAGGAAAAGAATGCTTTACTTTAAACTTGCAGACATGATTGTCAGGTAGCTGTTTCCTTCCATAGCAAAAAAACTTTGGCATAACATTTTGTAACATGAATGACTTCAAACAATGTTTATGTATTCCTTTTATCTTTTAAATAACCAGACATTGCCTTTGCAGACTGCTTGGCTCATTGTGAATGCTTTCACTTTCAGGCCCTTCTTAAAACATTAATCATACTTACACCCATAGACAAAGGATTTGCTAGCCACAGTGTTTTAAAGTTCAAATTTAAACTTCATTAAAAGTATGAATAGTTTAAAGTTCATGGATCAGCTTCATTAAAACATTAATATTTACATACAATGCATTTTAAATTATTTAAGGCTTTATTTTTTCACAAAAAACTTTTAAGAAGTATTGGAAAAAGCAGATAAAATTACAGGTAACAGTGTAGTGTTTCCTTGTGATACAAAATGTTTAACGAGAAACATTGCATATGATCTTGTTGTTAATGTTCCAGTAGACTGGCTTGCTGTGCTTTTATTTTGATATCACAGGGCTCACAGAAAGGGAAGAGGAGAATTTCGTTTTACATCTTCTTCCTTTTCTCCAAGTTTATGCAAATACAGAACTGGTATCTCTATCTCTTTCTTTCCATCTATACATATCTATATATTGTATATGCAAATACAGATAAATATCTCGGCATGCAGAAAATTCAACAATAATTACATTGACTTCTGCATGTCAACACTTAACTGACCAATACAATTCTCAAAACTACACCATTCGAAAAAGGACAATGAATGTTCTCCTTCTCAGACTGGTTAATTAAAAAAAAACAACAATAACACCATATATACTTTGTTGATTAATGATACTGTTAGGAAAATGGGTTTTCATAAACTAATGTGTAAGGCTTGGAGTAGAGGCAGGGTTAAAATTATGGCCAACATGCATGAATAAGGTGGTGCAGGGAGGTGACACCACTGCTGTCCCTTTTCCTTCTTTTAGCCCGGATCTATTATTTGGATTTTGGAAAATGTTAACTGGCAGAGGAAGCTATATCAAAATGTTAGACAACACACTTTTTGGACTTTTTCATTCTGAGGTTTCAGTCATCTACCATAAGTATTTGGAAGCAACAGCTACAGATGCAGTTTGTATTTTTCTGTTATTAGACTATCTGTATGAAATAATTTTGTTTTCTATTGTGTTTGATGTCGGTTTTGTTAGTGGAGATATCCTCACAGCAGTGGTGTGATTGTTGCTATCCACCCTTTTGAAGAATGAGACAGGCCAACAATGGTCATATTTTAATATTGGTTGGCTTATTAGAAGAGTGATCATCAGTTAAGGTTTTGGCATCAATTTAATAGTCTGATTAATGGCAGTATGCCATAAGCACATGTAAGGAATACAGCCACTGAAAAGGAGCTCTTCTTAGGAAATTTTGTGTGTGTGTGTGTGTGTGTGTGTGTGTGTGTGTGTGTGTGTGTGTGTGTGTGTGTGTGTGTGTGTGTGTGGTGTATGAAGTATAATTTGGTTAAGTGTCAGTTGTTGTTAAGATTACACTAGAAAACACCCGGCTCAGACTAAGGTGGGTAAAATATTGAAAAGTCAGTGATAGTAATGTTCTCTAACAAGCCATATAAAACTTATTTGGATATGCAAAATATAATTCATAACCCAAGATAGTAGTGTATATTTTGCCATAAGCTGTTAGGTCCAATCACCTCTTGCTATATATATTTTGAACAGCAGTGGTGCATATCTGCGCTGTGTAATGCCTAACCCTTTGCCACATTTATAACAGCAAGTTTTAAGGCTCATACCCATGTCTGTGACATATTTGATGGCAAAAATGGGATTCACATCCTATCAGTTTATCACAGATTTCTTAAATGTTATTCATTCAGTTAAACACATGTTCACTATATTCTTAGCATGTGCTAGAACTCTGTCTGCATTCACATAGTATAGTAACAGAGAACAGAAAGATTTTGATGAGTCCTACTTGGCTTGAACCACAAGCAGCTGAATAAGGAGCAACCAATCACAGCTAACCAAAAGCTTATCCTAACCAAAAAATATGAGAATGAATGAATGCATAAAAAAATGTCATTAAGCTTATATGTGCGTTTTTGCATTGACCTAATCTATTTCTGCCTCCACACACACTCTATTACTTTTATGTTCTTAGTCTGAGGTTGCACACACTGAGGAAAAGGCTAAATACTTTGAAATAAAATAATATATTCCTCTTTGCTTGGAATGTATAAAAGTAGTGGACAGTTCATTTGCTCAGCTGCAAACAAGGCACACTTTGCAAAAAATATATAATATTTTTTGTTCTTAAACATTTAATTTTTTCTGGATATTTTTGGTAGAATGTGTCTTTTGATCATTTGTGACTGCTACTAATTTGATTGCTAATGCTTTTAGCAAATAAAATATAACCTTGATAATGTTTATACACAGACACAAACACATACGTATATGCATATATATATATATATATATATATATATATATATATATGTGTGTGTGTGTACATATAGGTATAGGCTACCATTTATAAGGTATTACATTGGGATGAAATGGTTAGGCTTAAAATGACCTCCGGGTCGATAGCCTAGTAATCTCCTATGAAGCTATGAACAACAGTGGTGTTTTATTACATTCTGTTCTGAGGATCATCAATGTTCTGTTAATGTTGTCAAATGTTTGCCTCCCCTCCACAAAACCACATTGATCCACATTTATTGATTTTGGCATCACTTTTGCCATTCATTTAGCCATTATAGACATAATCACTTTATAATCATGGTTTAGTATTGAAATGGGTCTGTATGAAGCTGGATCTGATGGATCTTTACCCTGTTTTGGTAGTACAGCTACCACTGCTTTCTTCCAGGACATTGGCACTTCTCCTGTTAAAATACTGTTAAACAAAACCTTACAGATCTTTATCAGTTTTTTTGCTCTTAGCTTCTAAACTTCCACAGGAATACCATCTGTTCCTGGGGATTTTCCTAAAGTTTGGTTATACATCACCATTTTTATCTCATCTCCTCATATCGTAACTGTTAGTAATTGAGCCTTGTCTACCTCTAACCTTGGCATATTTAATTCTTCTGTAAACATTTCCATTTGCACCTTTTCCTAATTTCCATATTTCTCTGCTTTATACAGACTTTCATAGAATTTCTGAAATATTTCTAATAGTTCTCCAAGATCTCTTGTTATCTTTCTTGTTACAGGCTACCTAAGCTTAGCGACAGCCCTTTCTACTTTATGTTGCCTGCATCGTTGTGCTAACATTTTTTCTGGTATCGAGATATTAAAAAAAAACAGTTGCTTAACAGCAATCTTTCTAAACTCATGCATATTATCAAGGTAATCCCTTATTTTCTGATTAGCATTCTGCAGTTGCTTCTCTTCTTTTTCTGTGAGACTCCCCCTATTTTGCAATACTTTAATATTTATCAGTCCCTCCAAGTTATTCTTGTTACTTCTTAACCATATCTCCGTCTTTTATTTCCATCCTATATTTAAACTCCACTTTAATTTTATCCCACTCCCTATCTACATTTTTTGAAGAAATTTCTATCTTCTCTAATAGCTCCTGAATAATTAATACTACCCAATCCTTGAATTCCTCTCCTTTCAACAGATAGGTGGGAAAGCACTGGTGTCTCATTTTTATTTCATTACCCTGTGTTTTTATTTTAGTTATTATCAGTGCATGATCTGAAACAGTTATTGGCTGCATATCAAGACCTTCAATTAAATTCACATGTTCCTGTGAAATGTAAACTCTGTCGCCTAGCCCAGTTTTTGTATCTTGGGGACTAATATGCAAATTCACTCTGAATTCCCAGTACTGAATTCACATCTTCTATTCCAAATATTTTCATAAATTTCTTCAAAAATCTACCCTCCTTTATTATATTTTCCATTCTGGGCCCCCCAGATACATCTTCACTGTTGCAAATCAAACTCCAGTCCCCACCTATAAGTAATATTGCTTGCTTGGAGGAGTGGTTTCAGACCAGAAATTAGTAATTTATTGGTCATTTTGGGCTAATTTCTATCTCTTTCATTTCCCTGCTATAAAACCCACATTTGCAAGTTTTTTGCACTTGTATACAGCTTAGCAAGCTCCTGCCTGGTGCCCTGCAGAATTCTACAGCAACAGAGAGACAAAAGAGAGACTTTGGAGTGACTAAGTATAATTTTTCTGCATTTTCTTGCTGCCTTCAGCTAATTCCGCCTAAAACACCAATTTTTTTTTAGAGTTTCTGTGATTTAAAAAGCTTGTTTCAGCTACTTATTGCACTTATTTTACTGCCTGCACTTTAACAAAGTCATTTTTGTGTTTAAATTACCTGTTTAACTGTTGTAGGCTACACACTCAAGTGTGATAGCCATTTCTGTGCATTTAAAGTTTTTTTTATTGTATCTGGTTTATTTTCTGAAAAAAAAAAAAATAAAAAAATATATATACTTGTTTTCCCACCTTTCTAACCTAGTATAGTCCAGTTTTCAGGTTAGTGCTGAATTCAGGGCTGTGTTACAAGTTTCTGTGTTTGCCCATAACTTACTTGGATAGTAGGAAGTTTCTCTGTTTACCTGTGAGAGAGGGGAGCTTTGAGCAGCCTATCTGTCCTTGGAGGAGTGGTTTCAGCCCAGAAATTAGTAGTTTATTGGCCATTTTGGGCTAATTTCTCTCTCTTTCATTTCCCTGCTATAAAACCCGCATTTGCGAGGTTTTTGCGCTTGTATACAGCTCAGCAAGCTCCTGCCTGGTGCCCTGCAGAGGTATACAGCAGCAGAGAGACAAAAGAGAGACTTTGGAGTGATTAATTATCATTTTCTGCATTTTCTTACTGCCTTTAGCTAATTCTGCCTAAAATACCAATTTTTTAGAGTTTCTGTGATTTTAAAAGCCTGTTTCAGCTACATATTGTACTTATTTTACTGCCTGCACTTTAACAAAGTCATTTTGTGTTTAAATTACCTGTTTAACTGTTGTAGGCTACACACCTAGCTATTTCTGTGCATTTAACGTGTTTTTTGATTGTTTTTTTTCAGAAAATAAAGCAGATACAAACAAACAAACAAAAAATACTTATTTTCCCGCCTTTCTAAGCTAGTATACTCCAGTTTTCAGGTTAGTGCTGAATTCAGGGCTGTGTTACAAGTTTCTGTGTTTGTCCATATCTTACTTGGATAGAAGGAAGTTTCTCTGTTTACCTGTGAGAGAGGGGAGCTTTGAGCAGCCTATCTGTCCCTGGAGGAGTGGTTTCAGCCCAGAAATTAGTAGTTTATTGGCCATTTTGGGCTAATTTCTATCTCTTTCATTTCCCTGCTATAAAACCTGCATTTGCGCGGTTTTACTCACCAGGCAGCGCCGGTTAGCTAGGGTATAACTATTCCTGGCTTCACAAAGTCTACTCTTCAATTTTCCCTTGGAACTAGACACACTTTCAACTTAAGCACTCAAAACATTCACTTCTCAGCCCGGCACTTGCTCAAAACTCATAGCAAGCACTAATAAACCTTAGCACTAGACCCTCCCTATACTGTAGATAAGGACAAGGCTCTCTATTCGACCTTACCAGCCAATCAGTAAAACAGTTCAGTGTACCTATCCAGGCATGTCCAAAGGGCAATTTCAGGTGTACTCTCCGGTCCAACTGATGAATCTGGTCACTTTGAGGCAATGTTACAACTGCCTCATGTACACAGACAACCCTCTCCTCCTACCACCAAACACTAATACATGCGAGAGATGCAATTATACAGCCAAACTGGAGGCTAAGCTCTCTCAACCCAAGACTGGACCAGACAGTCAAGAGGAGAAGGGAATTACTTACATCACACCACCAGTCTCACATAGTCCTATGAAACCAGCACTGCAAAAAACACACATAAATACATGAAAACATACTCGAAGGCTCTAAATAAAAATTTACAAAAGCAACAGAGACCTCCAAAGCAGACACCCAAGCAACCTCCACCCCCTAACACAAACCATGAAACACATACTTCACAAAACCAGTTTGCCACACAATCACAGCCCTTAAGGCAAAATAACATGCCCAACACACTAATAATAGGTGACTCTATAGTCAGGCACACTGGCATCCCACTCACCAGGCTGAACAACGAGAAGGTTACTGTTAGCTGCCTGTTGGGTGCCAGGATCCACCACATAACACAAGCACTCAGGTCACTCCAGAACAAGTACAAATACGACTCTGTCATTGTCCCTGATGGTGTGAATGACCTGAGCCATACCTCCCTGGACTACATGAAAAGAGACGTGGAAGAGCTCTCTGATCACGTAGCCCAGGTTGTATGACCCTGACCTTGAGTAGCATCCTGCCATCACCAAGAATGATACCATGGTATAAAGAAAAAAATATCAATTTCAACAATTGGCTAAGCTTCTGGTGTCATTCAAAGGGGATCCAGTGTCTGTCAGCCTGAGATGACATGCTCGACAATCCACGCTGCTTCGCTAGAGATGGCTTGCACCTGTCACCCTTAGGCTTTTGAATACTGGGCAAGGCTCTTGCCACCCCCATAGTGCCTTTTTTAGGCAAGGCTGAAAAGACAAACCCACCACCGTAAATAGCACAAGTAACAAAAAACTGAGGGTAATGCTACTCAATGCCAGAAGTCTAAACCTCAAAATGCATGCACTTGAGGCACTCCTCAGTATGGAGAAAATCGATATATGTGCAGTAACAGAAACCTGGTTTAAGGATCCAAAGAGCACCCCAGCACTACCAGGCTACAACTCATACCATACATTTCGGCCACAAAACCCGAACTGAAATACAAAAGGCAGGTGTGTATCCATATTCATCAAGAATAGTCACACCTCCAGGTTAGTGGCACAGCATGATGCTTCAGAGATCATCCACATGCAACTAACAACTGGCAAAACTGCAATTCAAATTGTAGCTTGCTACAGATCACCCACCATGTCCCAGGACCTCCATTCCACATTTCTGGAAACAATAGGACACATAAAGTTCCTACCAAACACCCTGATATTGGGTGATTTCAATTGCCCAAACATTAACTAGGAGAACTACTCAAGTACTAACTCCCTTGCCCAACATTTCCTAGAATTTATAAACTCAAATGCCCTGGATCAACTGGTCAACACCCCCAGCAGAGGTGACAACATATTGGACCTGGTCATCACCAACATGGGTGACTGATGTTCCACACCGGAGGTCAACCCCTCGCTAGTTAGATAACTATGCAAATAAATATGACCATAAACTAATCACTCTAGATATCCACATTCTGCCCCCACCACTGGTCAGAGAAACCACCGTGAAAAAACTTTTCAAAATCAAACTTCACGTTACTTAAGACCGAGGTGGAAAGTTTCAAAGCCCCCATGCTAAAAGGATAACGCTGCCCAAGCTTCAAAATCCTTTACTAATGCACTCTATGAGCACCTACAAGAATTCATGGATCATGCTATCCCAAGCAAAACCAAGACTCACTCCTCCAAGAAGAGGAAACCAGTCTGGTGGACCCCTGCCATAAACAAGCTATACAATAGAAGGAGGAAACTAATACAGGAAAAGAGTAAAATCCCAAGAAGGGAAGACATCCCTGATCAGTATCAGCAAGAAACTATGATCCCTCATAAAATTATCCAAGGCGAGCTTTGAAAGAAAAATTGCCAAGAACTCCAAGGATAATCACAAGGCATTCTTTAGTTATGTCAAGAATCTAAGTGGCAATTCTCAGATCTGCTCAGAGTTAGTGCAGAATGGCACAAAATACACTGAACCGACTGATATCGCAAACATCCTGGCAGACAGGTTCAGTGCAAACTTCACACCCCTCTCACCCCCAAAAGGGCCCATAATCATACAAGAAGAATGTAGTGCCCCTAAAATCACAGACACTCAGGTTAAAACAGCCCTCTCCAAAGCCAAAAACTCAGCATCAATGGGACCGGATGGTGTCCCAGGCTGCGTCCTACATGAGCTCAAAGATGAACTAACCCCTTACCTAAACACACTGTTGAAACTCAGTCTCTTCACAGGCTATGTGCCCATTGAATGGTGTACAGCAACAGTTATTCTGCTCCACAAATGTCGAGCCACAACAGACCCTAGGAACTATCGCCCTATAAGCCTGACTAGCTTGGTCTGCAAGGCTATGGAGTGCATCATCATGGATCTCATTAACAGAGACATTGGGAACCTCCAAACACTGGACCCTACCCAGTTTGGCTTTGTTAAGATGACTGCAAACTAGTGGCTATAACTGACTCTCTGGCTGACACAGACATCCTCCAAAAGGGTCTCACTGAGACAGATACCTGGTGTCAAAATCATGGCCTCAAGCTTAATGCCAAAAAGTGCATAGTCACCCCCTTTGGAAAAAACAAAGTGCCCACAAACTACCACATAGGTGGTAGCCCTCTAAATACGGAAGATGTAATAGGGATCTGGGGACTCAAGTAGATAGTAATCTCTCCTTTGATAATCGCATTGCCAAAGTGGTTAGAAAATCCTTCTATTTGGCCCAGCTAATCACAAAAGGGTTTGCATCCAGATCAAAAGAGGTCATTGTGCCCCTCTACACATCACTAATCAGACCCATCATAGAGTACAACACCCCATTTGGGATGTACTTTACAAGACACCTGCAACAGCTGGAAAGACCACAGAAGTACCTCACCAAGGGGATCACTGGCCTCAGACAGATGCCCTATGCAGCTTGGCTGAAGAAACTCCAGCTGCACTCAGTTTGCATACCGCCTACTCAGAGGTGAGCTATGCCTGACATACAAGGCCATGTTCAACCCAGAATTGATGGACATGCTCCACTTAAAGAAAACCATATTTCCTCGAGCCACTCGGTCTAGGGAGATAAACCTTACCACAACAATAAATAGGACATGCTGGAGGGATAGATTCCTGTCTCAGAGACTTCCCATGCTCTGGGACATGATTCCAATCTACATTAGGCAGAGCTCCTCGCTAACACTCTTCAAGAGAAACCTTGATGAGTGGATGGGAAACAGAAAGTTTACCCTGGGGATCACTTCAATTTATCTGTTGAACAGAGGCACAGGGAACTAATCTAAGGGGACGACAAAAGCCAACACATTCCAGCTAGGCTTATAAATGCCTTCGGTCAGATAGCCTAGTACCTACCTATGAACCTATAAAAGCTGATTATTTCTCTCAGAATTTTCTTAAGCTCTATTATAACAATTTTAGGAGGAATATAAATGCATGCCAGTGCAATCCTCCTCCCCACTTGCCAGTAGCCTCTTAGTACTACAAATCTACCATTATTGTATTTTTTTATCTTCTTCTATCACTATTGAAATTCCTCTTGCAATTAATATAAGTACTCCTCTTTTCCTTTGTCCCAGGTATTCCACTGACTAGCCATGTTGAAAATCTTTCTTTATCAAATTCACATGTTCAGTTCTTTCCAAGTCTGTCTCATGTAGCATAGATATTTGCATGATACATTTTTAATATATTTCACTACTTTTTTGCATTTATCTGTGAGACCATTGACATTTAAAGACATTACAGAAAGCATCATTGTATTACTAAGTTATTATTCCCATCTTTTATGTCTAACAATTTTTTTGTTAAATGTCTAGTTTCAACTTTTGTGTTACAAGCATACACTGTTTGGCAGGTTGTTCTTTTATACAGTTGTTTCTTGTCATATCCATGTGAGCCTATGTCACATGTTACAAAATATTTTATTGTATTGAAATCCCATAAACAAAAAAAAAAAAAAACAAACACACCCGCAATACCCCACTAAAACCCATTAAGTTAATAACACACAAAACTATGTACATCTTCAAATATTGAAGCTTTACCCTCCTAATAAGAATTGATGTTCCAAACTGACAGCAACACTCACAGACTTTTGTTAACCTAAAAGAAAGGTTAGCCATGCTAAGACACATGGTGCAGCCTGTGCTTCAACTAAGTGCTGTCTGGTTTTGTCTTATCTTTATAGCTCTCCCAGCTGAATAAATACTTGAATGCTTTCAGAGAACATAATCTCCTAGCCATTTCCTTTAATCAGATTGTCTCTTGGAGACATGAGGACCGGATACAGAATTTCTACTAAGCATACATTTGCCTGCTAGAAAAAATCCTTACAATATTCATTATTGTTTTTCAATTACTTGCTTTCTCTTAAAAGGTGTTACTAGATTAAGCCAAAGTCTTAATCTAGTAATTCCCCCATGCAAGAATGAGAAAAACACACTGATTTTTCTTTTGTCATGCTCGTTTAACCTGACCAATCATGCACCATAATAGTACCATTAAAAAAATATGTGTTTTACTTACAGTTAACTTTCTCCCTCCTCTTTCCCACCTAAGAATTTTTCCGAACATTAATGACATGAAATAGGTCATATGCCTTAGACTCCCCTACAAGTTTAACAAAGCCCAAAAAAGTCATATATTTCTAGATTTTCTTGTTCTGTCATGGTTTACAAATATAATTATTGCTTTGTAATCCTACATTTGTCAATTTCCAAGTTACTGGTTTTATTCCTGTTCATCTCCATATCCCAGATCCTGTCTCTGCTTCATTTCCAACATGCTGTTGAATATTCTATTTGACTCTTGTGCTTTTTTTCCTTCTCTCAAGCATTTTCCGTTGAAACATTGAAAAAGCTTTCACTGGCACAATCTCTCTGTGGTTTTATTACCAGAAGAACAAGAAACAGAATCTCCTTCTGTTTCACAGTTCACATTTTGTTGGACAAACTTTTGTATTTCTTCCTTACCATGTACTTCATCAAAAATGATTTTGTCCGTCTAGGGAAGACTATTTTGTAGATAGCTGGCTAAAGTAGTTTTAATCTCACAGGTTTCTTAACATTTCCTGAATAGTGGAATACATTTACTCCTCTTCTGCCTGATATACAATGAGTAATCATTCTCCACAAACACTTTGCTGTCTCCCACTTTTAGTACTTTGTCTGTCTGCCGCAGTATCATCAGAAGCAACTGTTTCTGCTGGTAGGATTGCATCTTTACTATTAAAGGTCTAGGTTGCTTTCTCATAGCTAGGTTTGGAGCATGCACATGGTGTGCCCTTTCAATTAACAACCACTGCTGTGGAATACCAGTCCAGTTGCTTATTTGTGCCTTCATAAAACTAATACAGCCTGTTACTTCCAGCTTCTGCTGGTACAGCAGGAAATCTCAGGTTTTCCTTATGTGCTCTGTCCTCTGTCATCTAATTCTATTATTTTTTGAAACATCTTTTCTTGAGCATTATCATATTCATCCAGCCTTTTCTTCATTTTGGCCTCTGATTTTTGCAGTTTTGTCATTCGCCTGATTATCTGTTTAAAGCTTCCATTTTTTCCAGCTTTTTGTCATTTAAATTGATATACTCCATCAACATTTTGTTTATTTTAATCAGATCTGTGTACAGTTTTCTTATACTTTCCTCAAGGTTACTGGAAGTCATGTCTGGAGCTTGCTCTGTTTTTTTGGTGAACAGCTGCAGTACTTTTCCCAGTCAGTGTTTTTTTTTTTTCATTTTTTGTAGCTGATTTTCTTTCAGGTTTTCTGTATTTCTTTTTTCCTGGCAACCAAGCAGTAGACTTACTAGCCAGTTACTGAAATTTACTCAGAAATATATATCCACTGACTTACTCTGCTAAGTTTCTTTTTTCACACTAGGAGAGCTAGAATTAAGCTGCTACTCAATGTGCAGCTATCTTGGAAATGGGATGCTTTCTAGTATTTTTGATTCCTGTACTCAAAGAGGTACAGGTGGTCATGGCACTAGCATTCTGGGTGACTACACAGAGGCAGATGAAAGCTCACATTTTGCTGTTTTTTTAAACCTCATCACAGCTATCATCTTCACTGTCCCGAGTCTTCTGGATGAGGGCCATTAAGTGGCAAGTAAGGTATTATTGACTGCAGATTTCATGTTCTGTCCAGTCTCCTGATTGTGTCAGATACCCAACACTGGGCTTTAAACTGGCTGAGTACATCTACTGCTCTCAGCTGATGCTGTTCTAAAACTGTTACAATGTGTGATTTTCTTTTCAGATGGGGAGTTTGAGTAGGCTCCCACCTGATCATGCTGAATCTCAGGAAAAAGGGCTTCAGTGGTCATGACAGTGTTCGTTGTCCAACAAATTCTGGAATGGTAAATGAAACCAGATGTTCTTTTCCTCTGTTCTGCCAACTGGTGACACCCCTGGGCGGGATGCAGTAAATAAAAAAAAAAAAGAAAAAAAAACAGGTTGTGCAATGCAAAACCAGGAGAAAAGCTTTGTTAGAACAAATACTGAGTATAGGCTGAAGTCTATGATGAAATATAAGATGAAAGCAAGGGGTGCATTACCAGCACAGACAACAGACAGAAACACATCTGATTTTGGTGGGATACCCAATCTTAAAAACTGAAACAATGGATGCTTAACAATTGTTAAGACTGGGCCTCATACTATAGAAATGCTTAACTAATTTTTCTTTTTATGGATTTGCATATTAATCACCATGCTCCACGCACTACAATATTCTACAGGAGTAGAAATGGATGAGAATGAAAATGCAGAAGCTTCAAACTGGTAATCTAAGGAGTAGTAAATTGGTATCTGAGAGGAATGCAAAATCAACGCTTTGTTCACACTGGAAACTAAAACAACATTGGAAAAGTAGATTTGTAGAATATTTAAAAGAAAAATTACACTGTGGGTGGGAATATAAGTTGTTTGTCTTTTCTGCTTTGGCTTTTCCTGGTTAGGGGTCGCCACAGCAGAACTCCGGTCCTCTAATGACTGGCAGTTGATTTTTTTATGGTGCCGAGTTGCCAGCCCGATGCCCAAACGTCAGCGAAGGCACACCCATTCACACATGTCTTTCGGAGGCCACTCAACCACGGAGAGGACATGCAGACTCCACACAGAAGGCACTCCAGCCAAGAATTGAACAGGAGAACCTCTTGCTGTGAGGCAACAATGCTACCGCTGTACCACCACGGCTCGGGGGTGGGAATATAAGTGACTTTGTTAAAGTAGGCATTACTTTGCTTAACTTCAAACTGGACTGAATTTTCGACATTGGGATTGTCCCTTTAAGTGGTGGGACTCCTCTGATAGAGAAACACTTTGTTTTTGCCTGCTGTACATCTCAGTTGTCTCTATTCATGCAAAATATTCCTGATTTTGCCCTTTTACTTTCACCAAAATAATGTTTATTACATGGGCATTTAAGTACATAAACAAACCCCTCAGTGTCATATTTAAAAATATCTTGCGCCTCATATTTTTCCATTAATATTTGGGAACAGCCTAATCACAAAATTACAACAGGAATACCTTCCACAAGGCAACTTCCCTTTAAGCCTACTTCCCCTTCCAATAATAACCTCAGGATCTACAAATCTACCTCTATCATGTTACCTATGCTCCTTCCATGCTTGTATGATACACAGGGTCTTTCTTCCAGAATATCACAAAATAATTTTTCTTTTTTGTTCTGTATAAAAGAATAAATGTGTCTGATCTATGTGACAGATTATTAAAGGAAGACTGGTATAAGAATGACAGAAAGCAAAATTAGCACAGTACAGTGTGAGAGTGATTAAATAAGGACATTCATATGAGTAAATAGTATTTTCATAGCTAACCTGGGCTATTACATGAGCAAAGCCACGAGTCTGCTAAATATGTTTTGAGTATTTTTTTTTAATTGTATGGGGTTATTAGTGGTTCTGAATGCTTGAGGGAGGGTGTTCCAACTTTTTGCAACATAGTTTGAATATAGAGAATTGCCTGCAGCATTTGACGATTTGGTGATCTGTAGTAGTGATTTTTTGTTAAGCGAAGTGTACAGTTATTAAAATAGGGTTGTAGTGCATTTTTAGAGCTGGTGTGTTCTGGCTTGATAAATTACTTTGTGAGACATGATTAACTGATTGTAGGTTAAGAGTTGTGGGAGTTCTAGCCAAGAGATTTTTTAAGGTAAGTCAATGGTGTTTCATGGGTGTGGAGTCTGTGGCAAATTTTATGATTTTGTTGTAGTAATCTCTGATTTGTTTAAATCTGCCTTTTTTAAGATTGGTAAGTATTGGAGAGGCATAAAGAATTTTTGACAGAAGGTGAATTTTAGCTATGGCTATCCTAGAACTATCTGTTAGGATTTTTTTTTGTTTCTGTATAGAGTTCCCATTTTTTGTGTATCTTCTTAATTTTTGTGATATATGTAAGTCAAACCTGAGTTTGTTGTCGATTATGACTCCTAATAGTTTTGTTTGTTGATCAGGATACATTTTTGTATTATTACTAGCAGTGACGTAGAAGGTGGGGTCTGATGGTCTGGAGGGGTGAAAGATCACTAGTTTGGTTTTACTGGGATTCAGTATAAGCTGTAGATGTAGCACATACAAGAGTGGAATCATCCACGTATTGAATGATTCAAGCTAGGGGAGTAGCAGTATTGAGGTCATTAATAAATATGCTGAATAGTAGGGGACCAAGGATAGATCCTTGTGGGAGTCTGAGTGTGACTGGGAGTAGTGGGGAGAGGTCTTGTAACCACCTAACTGCTTGCTGGCAGCATGCTAGGTAACTTTGAAACCATGTGATAGCAGAAGGGCTGATATTAAGGTTTGTGAGAGCGGTCAACAGCTTAGGATAGAAAACTGTATCAAAGGCCTTAGACATATCAAGAAACACTGAAGAAACTATTTTGCCTTCATTTCTAAATTGATTGATGGTGTTGGTGAAACTAAGCATAACGGTAGTAGCACTATGATGGGGTCTGAAACCATGTTATGATTTGGCCAGGAGGTTTTTAACTGTAAGTTGTTGAAGAAGTTGGGAATGGATACACCTTTCAAGTAGCTTGCACAGTATTGAAAGAATAGCTATGGGTCTATAGTTTGTGATTTCAGTTGAAATGCCACCTTTGTGTAGAGGAATTATGAATGAGATTTTCCAGATGGTTGGGACATATTGTTCAGTAATTGACCTATTAATAGATATGGGGATAAGGATAAGGCTTCTGCTGCTAATTTCAGGTATTCTGCCAGGAGATTATCAGCTGCTACTGAGGCAGGTTTCATTTTCTTTAGGAGTTTTTATATGGTACTTGTGGTGACAGTTTGAAATGAGACTGTGCCTTCATTATTATTTGCTGTCTTGGGTGGCAGTGATTCATAGGGTTAATTACTCTTGATTAGAGCCAGAATGCTTTTTGTGAAGAATTTATTAATTTGTTCTGCAATACTTTTAGCACTGATTGTTAAACTAGGAGGGGGGGTATATTTTTGATTGTGTTCCAAAATTTTTGTGTGTTTCTTTGATGTTTCTATTGAAGGTTTGTTTAGTAATTTTTTATCTAGTTTAATTTGATGTTTGGCTTTATTCTTGATTTGATGGTATGCTAGATGATTTGGTTGGGTTTTGTTAGTGATCCATATTTGCCAGGTTTTATCCCTTAGCTTTACATAAACCCCATTTTTGTGTGGGTTTGTGCTTGTTCTAACACAGCTCCACATAGGTAGGCGATCAGCCACAGCTATGCTGTATTCATCTATTTACGCATAATGCACCTCCATGCATGATCGCACACTACCACACAGTGGGGGTAACCACTGGCAGTTATAGACGTAAAACCGTAAGGAAATACATTTTTCCTTAGTAGCTGCCCATTATCTGGATGAAAAGTCCTTAAATTGCATTTAGCTGCTCAGAGAGCACCTCAGCCACACTTTTTCCCCTTAAACAGTCCCAAAGCCGCCAAATCTATAATCGTCTCATACCAGTTAGACAACCCCCACTCATATATAGAGCACCCCATTTAGAGCACCCAGTTATACCAAACCCCTCCATTTTCTCTTCCCACTGTAAAAACAGTATTTAACCTAGTATTGTGGATGGTCAGTTTCCCTCCATTTCTCCTACCAGCCTGATTGACATGGGTATCCTGAGGCAGTGTAGCAATTGCCTTATGTACACTGACAACCCTCTACTCCTAAATCACCCAAGTACAATTTGTAAGAGATGCAGCTACACTAAGAATCTGGAATCTTTGTTGTCTCACCCACAGAACAGCAACACTGAACAGATTGTTATCTCACATAGTACACCTCCTACAGAAACCATCATAAGAAGAGGTACTCACCAGAAACCTACCTAAACACCAGAGACCTTCCAAACACATACATGCTACACCTAATGTAGCACCTACAGCACTCAATACACATACAAACACAAGCACCAGTGTCTCACCAAATAAGCCTTAAGGCAAAGCACATCTAAACCAAATGTTTTAGTCATAGGTGACTCCATTGTGAGACAGACGGATGTCCCACTCACCAGCCTGGACAAGGAGAAGGTTATGGTCAGCTGTCTATTGGGTGGCAGGACACACACGCACTCAAGTCTCTCAACAAGTACCGTTATGACTCTATCATAGTTCAGGTTAGTGTGAATGGCTTGAGATGTACCTCACTGGACTATATGAAGAAAGACATGATTGAGCTCTATGAATATGTATCTCAGGCAGGTATGTCCCTAGCCTTGAGCAGCTTTCTACCCTTGTCTATGATGATACTACAAAATAAACAACCAATGATTGACTTCAGCAATTAACTTAGTTTCTGGTGTCATTCTAAGGGGATCCAGTTCCTGTCAGCCTGGCATGATATGGTTGCTAGACCACACTGCTTTGCCAGGGATGGTCTTTACCTGTCACCTCTACACTTCCAGTTACTGGCTAAGGCAGTTGTCTTCTCCATAGTGCCTTTTTTAGGTAAGGTCTCAAGAACAAAATTTCCAATGTGAAAATATCACTCACAAATACATTAAAGGTTATGCTGCTAATGCTAGGAGTTTAACTCAGAGGCTGCACCCCGTGGAAGCACTCCTCTCCCTGAAGTATGTTGACATCTGTCCAGTCACAGAAACTTGGTTCAGGGCCATAGACAGTACTCAGGCTTTGCAAGGCTACAATGCCTTCCACGTTTTCAGACTGGAAAATGAATGTGTGAGAACCAAATGGAGGAGTACCTATCTTCATCAAAGATAAGTACACCTCTAGACTGGTTAGTCAGGAAAACTTGATGGAGTTACTCCAAGTTCAACTAACTGTGGATAAGGTCCCCCTTCAAGGCATCGTTATCTATAGGCCCCCTTCAATGAACCAAGATACTCACGCTGTTTATTTGCACCCACTTGAGTCAATCAAATTACAACCAAACGCTCTAGTTATGAGTGATTTTAACTATCCCTTCATTGACTGGGAAACTTAGATGAGTACCAACATGCTTGCATAAAGGTTCCTGGACTTTATCAACACTAATGCCCTGGAACAAATAATATTCAACCCTACAAAGGGCTCAAATACTCTCAACCTGGTCCTGATCAACATGGGTGACTGCTGTACAGCCAGAAGTATAGGACCCTCACTAGTTAAATCTGATCCCAAATTAATCACATTTAAAGTAGCTATAGCACCTGAGCCCCTCTTAGATGAAATCAGGTGAAAAAATTTCACAGACTCTAATTATACCCTCCTAAGGGATGGCATAAATAATTTCCAAGCTCCTGTTCCCACAGATGGCATTGACAGCTATACTAAGGTATACACACATGCCCTGTACAAACACTTATACAAATGTACTGACATAGCTGTACCTGATAGGATCAAAACAAGATCCTCAAGAAAAAAACAAGCCTCCCTGGTGGACATCTAGCATTAATAAGTTATACAACAAGAGGAAGAATTTGCTGTCTAAGAATAAAAAAAGAGAGGTCCCAGCACTGGAAGAACACCATCCTATGCTTGAACAAACAAATAAGACAACTTGTAAAATCCTCTAAGTGCAACTTCAAAAAAATTAGCAACCATAGCTAATGATAACCATAAGGCATTCTTTAGCTATATCCATAACCTAAAAGGTAGGACCTAGATGTCTGCTGAACTAGCTGTGGATGGCATCAGACACACTGATCCTGTGAAAATAGCTAACCTATTAGCCAACAGGTTTGGCAAAAATTTCACCCTCCTGTCCTCTCTAAGCATTCCACAAAGCATTCCCTCTATATCTCCCCCACCTTGCATCTGCAAACAGCAAGTTATTAATGGTCTCTCTAAGGCCAAAAACACAGCCTCTAAGGGGCTGGATGGCATCCCAGGTTGTGTTTTAAATGTCTAAAACATGAGTTAGCAACTCTAATAGGTACTCTCTTCAGCCACACCCTGATTACTGGTTTTGCTACTGCTGAATGGAAAGCAGCAGCCATCACCTCCCTCCATAAAGGAGGGTACAGCAACAGACTCTGGGAACTACAGACCCATAAGATTAACCAGCCTTATCTGTGAGGTGATGGAATGAATCATCATGGACCTTATAAATAAGTATATAGGTGATCTCCAAACAGTTGATTGGACACAGTTTGCTTTTGTCAAAGGCAGTCCATGCCTATTAAACCTTGTGGCCTTCTTTGAAAATGTCACCAGAGCTATAGATGAAGGCAAATCTGTGTATACAACCTACCTTGACCTAGTCAAGGCCATCGACACAATTTCACATTCAAGCATTATTGTTAAACTCTCCCAGTCTAATATCAAACCTTATGTCATCAGGTGGGTTACTAACTGGCTCACTGACAGATCATACTCAGTCAAATTTGATGACTTTACCTCAACAAGCATACCTGTCTCCAGTGGGGTTCCACGGGGGTCACTGCTGGGCCAACTATTGTTTGGGGATATACTTCTCAGAAGTTCAGGCTAAAACAGAGGGGTTGTGGCTGACTAAGTTTGCTGATGACTGCAGTTTAAGTGCAATCATTGAATCCCCAAACAATGTCAATATACTTCAAGAGGGACTTACACAAACCAATAATTGGTGCCAAAACCATGGACTCAAACACAATACAAAAAAGTGCATTATCATCCCCTTTGGTAAAAATGATATTCCTGCAAACTATCATATAAATAATAATACCATAAGTAGCAACTCAGTAGTAAGGGACTTGAGAATGCAAGTTGACTGTAGCCTAAATTTTGACCACCATGTGTCTGCTGTGATGAGGAAGGCATTTTACATCACACGGTTTACACTAAAAACCTTGAAACTGCATTGATCAACTGGCATGTGGTTGACTTGCAGTTTTCAAGTCAGCAGAATGTTGAAACCAAATGAATTGACTACATACACTACAGCGAATGGGTAGTGTAATTCGAGCATTTAGGTTCAACATTGTGCAAGGGGATCACTGTTCAGTGAGGAACTGGGAATTAGCCCATTTCCTCACTGTAGTGCGATCTCGGAGTTGTTATATTTGCTGTGCAGGGGGAGTGGGGGGCGCAGACATGGAGGAGCAGGGGGTGTCACCCCCCCCCGCAAAATAGTAGAATTAACATACCATTAATTCCAAAGACATGCATATAGAGCATTTCTCCCCGGGCCTCCGCTGAAAACAGGCTCTGTGGAACCTAGTCGGAATCCCCCGGTCAACAAATGATAAATAAATAAAATAAATAAACTCTACAGTTAAATGGTATGTTAATGTACATAGCAGGAGGTGAGTGACATTACCTCCAGCTATGTTGAATACATTGAACCATGGTTGTTGATGTGGCCAATTTTGCTTTGGTTTACTTTCTGGTATTCTGAATTCCACATTTCGGGTTGACATTCTGAATGGTCGACCAATGTGGATTTGAAATGCCAAATAGTAAACCACATTGCACACCACATTAGCAAAGGCATTGCCTCAAACCCCTGTACTTGACCACAATGTTTCCTTTGGTATGTACCTTACCAGGCACCTGCAGCAACCTGAGAGACCTCAGAGATTTCTAAACAAGAAAATTCAGGGTCTCCAGCACATGTCATACATTGACAGACTGAAGTCACTGTCACTGTACTCAGTAGTGTATAGACTACTTAGAGGAGACTTGTGCCTGGCCTACAGAGCAATCTCAGATCCAAACCTAATAGAAATGCTGCACATTCGTAAGTCAAATGGGACAAGGGTCACCCACTCCAGGGACCTTAACCTGGCCTGCAACAAAAATAGGACCTGCTGGAGATACAGATATGTCTCTCAGAGATTGACACTCCCCTGGAATAGGCTACCAGTTCCCATCAAACAAAACCCCTCTATGACCCTGTTTAAGCCTGGTTGACTGGATGGGAAATGTTAAGTTCCTGCCAGGGATTTCACCTATGACCCTCCTAGATATGGGAAGTCATTGCTACCTAATATTCTGAGTTTAGGCAAGATCTTTTCTATTGGGTTTCTCTAGTATTATATTGTGCATATGGCTAGGCTTGTCAAGTCCTTCGGGTCAATAGCCCAGTAACCACATATGAACCTATGAACCTATGCCAAGATTCACTTCTTGAGCTTCACTCTTGAGCTGAATGGCATCCATGTATTGGCCACATAATAAGCTGGTTATGACTGGAAACCCAGTCATAATCTCCTGCGTTATGTGTTTTTGACATGGATGTCAAAAAATTCACCCTGAAAATGCAGCAATACAAAGCTCAAGAGGTGAATCTTGACATGCATATCCAAAACACATAACAAGCACGTTATGACTGGAGAGAATTGCAGTCTTAATTCTTAGTATCACATAGAGCCGTAGCAGCCCTGACGTACTACAATTTACAGAAAAAAGTGTAACAGCAAGAAGTGTCTTACAGCTTTCAAAGCTGTCTATACTTAGCAGTGCCAAAGAAACAGTGTGAAGATGTACTAGATCTTTGAGGCTATAAAAACTTGTAATACACTGTGTACTGCCTTGCACACAAAAATGAATTGTGGCAGTCCAAACAATTTTAGAGCTTTTAAAGCTGTTTTAAGCTCTTGCTGCTGTATAGCAGTGGCTACTGTTCATGGTTTAAAATGAAACTAGAGTTTAATAGCACTGACGGATGCTTAACATAGTTGCCTTTTTTTCTGAACCTGAAGCATAATGTGGTACTCGATGCACTGCAAAAGTTGTTATGCACTTTTGTAAGCCATTATGATTGAGTTTTGCACTGCAGCACAATGTAACTGGATTATCTTTTTGGCTTTTGTAGAACATAATCAGTATACCTCATATACTATAAATCAGTTAGGTTGGATACCCAACATAAACTCTTTACACTGATGCTAAGATGAAAGAGAAACTTTTAAATTACCAAGTAATCTTGGTTTTGATCATAACAAAGTGTTATTTAATGGGATCCTGTAATAAGACTGGAGAGAAATTATACAAATTGTGATATGGTAGTAATCAAACTATGAAAATTAGCAATGTTGGATGATATAATAATTGAAGGGAAGGAAATGTTTTGCCAAATTCTGGATATAGACTATGCAAATGGATGTTATTAAAACTGAATTAGCAATAAAATGGCATCAGGTAAACGAATATGTGAAGTAAAAGCAGCCATGTTTTTGCATGTTGATTTGTAGAAATGAGAATGAAGGTAGACTAGTGGTAACCTCTGACAGATGTATCAGTCTTTCTAAACAGTTATAAGTTACAGAAGAAGTTAATTTCCCTGGAATGAGTATTTCTGATACCATTTTACTTGCGGGTCTGCAGTAGGCCCATCAGTATTGGGTCAGAGGATGTCTTATAAGCCAGAAAGAGGTTGTCTTGCAGCAGTCTGTAGGATACTGAATACAGTGACAGTGCTTTGAGGTGGTCTATATAAAATTTGTTTTAGGCCCTGTATTCTCTTTGTGAGGAGCCACTGTGGCTGTCTGATTATTGTGTATGCCTGGCCAGTTATATGCCAAATGGGGCATTGTACTCAAAGATTGGCCTGATGAGGGCATAGTAAAGGGGAACAATGACACCCCTGGATCTGGAGGCTATTCCTTTGCATGTAAGCTATTCAATATAGAATGTTAGGTTATTGTCCATATATGTTCCCAAATCCCAAACTACAGGGTTGACTTTTAAGGGTGTATTGTCAATGTGGTAATTTCCAGGGTGGTGTGTTTCCCAAAAGATACAATAATACAGTTTTTGACATTTAGTTTTAATCCATGGATCTGGCACCAGTTATTTGTTTGGGACAAGCCTTCCTGCAGAAAGGATGAGTCAACTGGGAATTCAGTGACTACTTAACTTGCAGCCATCTGCAAGTTTTGTCAGTCAGAACCTGTTGGTGTTTGCTTTTTCTTCAGAGAAGTAGATGGCAAGAAGGGGTCCATTACTGAGCGCAGTGGGACTCCACTTGTGACTGGTCTTTTTGTGGAGGCAGTTTCCCCTATCTTGACCTCTTTTTTTTTTGTTTAATTTTGTTTGGTCTTCTTGGACCTCATTACTACCAGCCCTGCCCTCAGTGCCCCAAAATCCATGCTGAGTCAACCAACTACCCTCTACCCCCCAGATTTGCTCTGGTGCTGCTGGGGCTGGTCATGGATCTTAAGGGTGTCCTAGGGTCTCAGCTGTCTGAGCTTCCATTCAGTGTCTTTTTTTATTATATGACCTACCCGTGTTTTCTTTCCTCACCCCCCCCCACCACTTGCTTTGATTACGTTCTCTTTGGACCACATTTCCCCTTAGGAAGCATCACCAAACAGTGCCCTTCTTCCCAAGTTGGGTACACCCATCCCTTCCTGGTGCTTCATCAGTCACCCAAACCACTAATTAAGCCTGGGTCAGCTGAGTCATAGTCAGGGCTTTATCCATCTATGCCACCAGAGTGGCTATCCCTATCTTGACTTCTTCAGTTCTACTCTTACCTGCCAGTGGGCAATCCAGTGGGTAACACAGGGGCTTATTCCCAATTAGATAAGCTTCTACACTATACCTGAGTGAGGTATTGTGTCAAAAGCTCTGGCTGTATCTAGGGAGGTAATCTGCACTGTCTTGCCATTGTCCATTGCTTTGATGACCTTTTTGATTAAGTCTACTAGGTTGAGTAAACAAGACCTGCCTTTTACAAACCCAAACTGGGGTGGGACCAGTGTTTAAATGTTCTCTGCGTACTTATTGGTTAGTTCCAAAATGAGTCTTTCCACTGGTTTACAAATGAGGCTGGTATGACTTATGGGATAGTAATTACCTGGGTCAGTGGCTGGCTCTCCCTTGTGCAGGGGTATGACTGTTACTGTCCTTCATTTGCTGGATACAAAGCCTACATGGAGGCTGAGGTTGAAGAACATTGTTAGGTGCACAATTAAATCATGTTTCATGCTATTTAAGGTACATCCTGGGATATTTTCAGGGCCCATGTACCTGGTCTTTGAAAACACATTCAGGACTTGGTACTGTGTGAAGATGGTGGTGGGTATCTGTTAGTGGAATAGTTTGTGAGATAATAGGTGGTGAAAGAGGAGTGAAGTTGGAGATTAATTTATCAGCTAGTAAGTTTGCTATGTGCTCAGCTTTGGTATTGGTGGTATTGTTCACAATCAGCTCAGAACATCACAGTGCAGAGTTCTTGAGGTTGGATACACAGCTAAAGAAAGATTTACCATTGTCCATGGCATGGGTGGCTATATTTGCTTTAGACTTGGCTCTGGTGGTTTTGATTCAACTCCTGAGTTGTTTATTTGGTTTAATGATGCTGGATGTAGACTGCTGTGGGTTACTCTTTTGATATTTGTCTGTGATTTTCTTGCTTTTATTTTAAAGCTTGTTTATGTTTTGGTTTCACCAGGGAGGTTTGTTTTTGGGGTTAGTCCTATGCTTGTTACCACAAGATATAGCTGCTACTGTGCAGTGGTTGATATGCAGGTACACGTTAGTGGTATATAGTTTTGCATACTCAGCAGCATTTAAAGGGCTTGGGGCAGCTTTGAAATTTGCTATGGTATCACTTAGAAGTTGTAATGTAGCCTTGGAGAAGTTTCTGAAGATTCTGGGGGATCTTAGGTTTCAATTTCTATTTCAAGGGAAACAAGCAGTGTTATTACTGACACCATTTTGTAAGGCATGATGACATACACCCTGTGGTGCCATGACTCCACACAGTTCTGGGTCATAAACAACTCCAGACCCATGCTGACTAAACAATTCTGAAATCTGGTGCCTACAGTGGTAGCACTTTCGAGTTCTGATGCTTGTCCCCCATGGCAGTCTGCATATGCTCATACAATTTACTAGGCACTTTACACTCAAAGAAGGTATATATTATCCATAGAAGGTTTCATGTATATAACACTTTTATAATGTGAAGTAAATATTTACTAAACACTGTGATAATGTATGTAAATGTTTACTAAATGCTGTACTTAATGTATATAACTTTAACTCTGTCTTTGGTTACATTTGTATCTGGGCTGTAGTTTGACAAAAGATTCCAGGACCAGTCCACCCATGTAACTGAACACCATTTTTCTTTAAGAAATTATCATCTGAAACTATCAACAAACTGTCAGCCTTGTCTGACCTTACCTCATTATTAATACTACTAAGCATGCTTTTTTCCAAAATTGACCCTACCATTTAGAACTTTTCATGTGCAAATAGACATAATACTACCTATTTTAAAAAGTCCTCTTTGACTACCTGAAAACTACTAAAAAGTGTAGCTGCTTTCCTCAGCAGCCACCTTAACCTTCTCACTTTGATACTCTCCTTCCTGTCCCTGTCTCACATTTATTTATTTATTTGTCTTATTTTGAGATAATTTTCTCCTTTGACTCTATGCATATAAGAGTTACTGTTTGCTAATACTGTGTATATTACTGTGTATATAAGTGCATATAAAACTATACTTAACTTATTTTTGAATCACATAATTTGTCAAATAGCTGCTATCAGCATTGAGTAAATCTCTTGTAAATTATTACTGTATTCACTTTCTTGTCACTCTGTGACCTGCATTTTATCTGAAAATGGACTTTTGACTATTGTATCTAGGCAGCTAAAAAATAAACTAAATAAATTTCAGGACACCATTAACACAGAGGATTATGAGCAGGTTGCCAATGCCAACTGACATTATTTGTTTCAGACATGGATGCCAGGAAATTCACTTCAAAAACAAAGTTCAAGAGGTGAATCTTGGCATCCATGTCAAGGACATATAATATTAACTTAGCATTGGTGACCCAGTCATAATTCTTTGCAGTACATGGAGCTTTATATCTCTGTACTACTAGTTATAGTAAAAAAAAAAAAAAAAAGAGCTAAGTGTTTTCTTGGCTTTCAAACCCTTAAAGCACTTGGTGAGAGTTTTTCAGAAAGGTAGTGTAACTCAGTCCTTTAGATTTGCACTCACCTTCCATGCCTCTCGCTGCTCAGACTTTCATAGCATGTCCAGATTTTAGCCTTATATGTTTTGTCTGTTCCTCATAAAGTCTGTATTTTTGGACAAATTACTGACAATTGAAGACACTAAATAATGACATACATTTAGGTTTCAGACTTTGTATCCTTCAGAAAATACAGATGAACACACATCCTGTTATTCTAATAACGTTCCAAGTTTACCAAGCTTATAATAGGAAGCCAGGAAATGTTATCAATGGATGCAGGCAGAAACAGATATTGTACTCTGCCGCCATCATTTGGTAGTCAGTACTGCCAGATTTTACTGCCTAGCCTGAGACTCAATCTTAACAATTTAAGGAGGGGGTGCTAAACATTTATTAAGGTTGGGTCTTGAAACAACTCTAGTGCTTAACAAATTTGTATTTTTCTGACTATCAGAATGCAATCACCTTACTTCATGTACTACGTTAATATTTCAAGCCTGATACATTGCTTTAATAAACAGTGAGCAATGCCATTACAGGAAGACAGCACCTTGAGCTGATAAACTCAGATAAACAAAAAATGAACAAATATGACCTAAGCAAGTCATTGTAAACTGACAACTTATGGTAGATAACCTGACAAGTTATGCTTTATTGACTTTTTATTATTATAGTTACATAAGAAAACATATTTTAATAAAAATAACTTAGGATATGAAACATGGATATGATGCCTGGAAATCAAAATAATATAATTTTAAAACCTGTTTTTGTAAATAAGCAATAATTTATTTCATTAGGTTCATTTGACTGAAATGAAACCTGGAAAACCCCATCTGAATTTTTAATGCCATTCTTTACAGACTGTGAAGCTATCAAAAGGTACCAGAAGTTCCACTGCATTATTTTAAAAATGCTTCTTAAAATTATTCAAATTAAGTTACTTTTCCAAAAAAAATGTCATTTAAATTATTGCATAAATAAGTAACTAAAAAAAGAAGTAAGGGGACAGATATGTTGTATCTGTTTACAATTCATTTTCTTTTATTTGGAAAGGTTGAGACTCGTGTTTCTCTATCTGCAAGAGAAGCACGCTCATCTGAAAGAACAGACCGGCTTGCCATTCCAAAAGATCGAAGGGAGACCATGTTTTTTGAGACTGGAGCACCAGAGGAACCAATACGCCCGGTAAGCATTCATACTTGGTAAGCAATGAAGATTAGAAAATCAGTAATGTGCTATGCTGCAATAAACACATTACAAATAAAAAATACACCCTGTCTTGTCTTTCTCAATACAAGCAAAATAATAATGTACTCAACACTGAGTAAAATAATTTTCTTTTACTGTAAATCCGTGCAAAGTCATGTATAAAATGACTACAAAGTTTAAGCTATATACAAGGGATTCATAAACATGACATGCAGAAATGCATCACACCCAATCAACATAGTTAATAAGTCATACTTTTTATGTTTGAATACCATGTGTATCTTCTGATGATTACAAAATTTACAAGTATTTAAAGAAAAACATTGCTAATAAACTTAAATAAGCCTATTACCCTAACAGAAGATAAAGAAGCTTTAAAAAATGGAAAAATGGTAAAGCTCCTGGGTTAAACGGTTTAAGTGTACAATTATATAATCTGCTTTAGAATTACTGAATATCATGTGTATATCATAAAATCATGTTAGCATATTGTAAAAAGTGTATGAGCCATTAATGAGTAGCTGGAATTGCTAGGAGTATATTTAGTGCTGAAGTAAGGTAGGATGATTGAGTAGTTAGGACTACAAGTATGTTTCAAAATTTTCAACATTCTAAGAGTTCCAAATACAACTTCCTTAAGACATCTCCAATGGGCAAAAATGAATACCTGAAGCCTAAAGAAGGCAAATTGTACATTAGACCTAGCTACATTATACTGTGTCCAGCCTTTATCTCCATGCCTTATAATCATACTGTAATCTTTCCCTCTATAATAACCTCCCTTAGTTTCTTTCTGTTTTTGTTAATTTCACTACTGCTACATAACACTTAATTTTCTGAGAGGCCTTTCTCATATTCTCATATGTTACCGAGAGAGGCTATTCTCATATGTTACTGAGCTTTCTATGTTTTGTTCTTTTCCACTAACATGTTAGCAAATTATGGAAAGCATTCTTTCATTTTTGTTTCATAAGCCTTTTTCATTAAAAATATACAGATGAACCTTATGTTGAAACTTTCTTTAGCTTAGTTTAACTCTTATCAGACATTATTTTTATGCAAAACTATTTGCATCTCAAGATGTCTGGTAATGGATACTTAGGGACATGATTTAAGTGAATCTACATTACATTACTGAAGCACATTAGAATGAATCAGACTAAACAAAAATACTTAATCGAGTGGTAACCACGCTTTGCAGGAATATTTACATTTTATTTTGAATACAGATTAAGTGCTTTCATCTCAACATAAAAAGACTTCATTAGAATCTAGTTGTACAGTACCTGTCACATCCTTAAATAACCTTTGCTAGGTCATATGAAGACTGCTTTTAGCTTGCATTGTTTTTAGAGCATGTCTCCTTTAAAAGTTTTGAATGATCATATGTCCTAACAAATGTATCAATGTGGCAGTACTATTTCATTTTCATATACTGCTGATTCAGTATTCCATGTTGGGTATAGTGTGCTTTGACCTACTGTGCAAAGGCGCTCAGAAGTAGACCAGATTAAAGCCCACCATATTTCATGCATGCCTAAACCAAAATGTAGGGGATAAACATAAGGGGTAAACTTATAAAAGAATGGAAACCTCTGCAAGATGTACTCCTTTTCATGAAAAGTGCACTCATTTATGCTCTACACAAATTCTGTTTTTTTTTTTGTTTGTTTGTTTAATTTATTTACTTATTTACTCGTAATTTAAAACATAACTGTAAGAGCTGTGAAGAAACAACTGTGGAGCCAGGCCATAAAGACTGTAAGAAACAGTCATTTATTAAGGTGCAGCATCACTAAAACAAGCAATTCTCTCTCTCTCTCTCTCTCTCTCTCTATATATATATATATATATATATATATATATATATATTATATATATATATATATATGGAAAAACATTTGCTTTGGGCCGAGACCTCAAAATTTTCTTCAAAAGTTAGAAACATAAAGAGTAACTTTTGTCACAGCTAAGGTTTGTGTAAGTAATGTGGTAAGCTGATGAATTTTTTCCCCCCTGTTGTAGTCGCGGAGGGAGGGAGGAGAATAAAAGGTGGGGTACAGGGGTAAGGGGGGGTAAGGCCCCAGGGGTTATGTGGTTTTTTTTTTGCTAACAGTGTTTTTGATAAGCTTTTTTTTTTTAAATAAAAGTTTCGTGTTTTTAGTGGACGCTTTCATTCCAAACATCCTATTATAGATATATATATTATATATTATATATATATATATATATATATATATATATATATAATATAATATATTGAAAAATCAAAAATATAAATACAGCAAGTAAAAAAAAAAAAAATAAAAAAAACCAAAAAATTGGTATAACCTTAAAAATAATAAATAAATCAATAATAATTTAGATATAAACTTTTCGACTAAGGTATCCCTTCTTCAGATCTAATTAAACAAACTTGCTGAAACAATTTATGTTTGTCAACTACCAATCAGTAATCAAAACTTGTTGATCAACTATAACTTCATAAAAACTTTCGCGTTCCAGCACCTGCTAAAGCATAAAGGACAAACAAACATGAAAATCTTATTGAAAGAGCCACCAATCTCTCAGAAGAAAAAATCAATAAAATCAAATTAAAGAGGTAGAATAGATATACCAACACTCACTAACTTAAACACTATAAATAGAAAAAAAAGGACTGCATCTAAAAGACTTAATTTACTTTTGTTTAATGTGCTCTATTAATTACCTATCCTATATAGAGGAGGATCTCTGTCCAATTAAAAAATAAAATTAAAAAAATGTTTCAATATCAATATCTAATATTAGCAATAATATATTTGCGTGCAATAAGTAGTGTGTGTGTGTGTGTGTGTGTAGTATGTGTAGTGTGTGTGTGTGTGGTACAGATATCTTCAGGCTAATGGCTTAAAATTCCTAAGCATATGATAATATCTGTACCCACACACACTCTCAAGCGTGTACTTAGCAACTTAATTGCTCAGTTTTCCTTGCCCATTGTGTTTGTGTGTGTATATGTTGGCTTTATAGGTTCATATGTTTATAGGTTGGTACTAGGCTATCAGCCCTAGGGCCTATACAAGCCTAGCCATAACAATTCCCTGGATATTTCTTCCCACACTATTTACTTCCCTGGCTTGAATCCTTTCTTGAATTTTTTTACTGAATGGTTTATCTCCATGACTTTTTTATCCTTTGGTTTATATCTATATCTACGTATCTATAAATGTAAATATAAATGTATAACTATCTATCTATCTATATATATATATATATATATATATAGACTGAGAGAAAGAGAGAGCGGTGTAAAGTGACTATAATTGCTGAGTGGGAGTTGGACCTGTCTGTCAATGAAAGTAAATTACTCTCTTGTTTGCTAAGTTTAAACAGTCTGACTTTGCAGGACTAGTGTGCATTTATGTGAAATAAGTTGGAATACCTGGGCTATTGTTTGTGTGAAACTAGCTTAAACTACAGTATTATGTCCATAATTACATATTTATTTTTACCAAGATCAAACATCTGCAGTGAACACAGCCAATAACAGGGCTATAATTGCTGGGTATGGAGCCTCTCTGTGAATGAGAATAGCTGATTCAGGCTGCTACATACTGTACTTATTTGCTGCCTGCACTTGAATTAAGTCATTTTTATGTTTAAATAATCTGTTTAACTGTGGTAGGCTACACACTAAAGTGCGATAGCCTTTTCTGTGCATTTAAAGTGTTGTTTTGATTGTATCTACTCTATTTTCTGAAAAAAAATATACTTGTTACCCGCCTTTCTGAACTAGTATAGTCCAGTTTTCAGGTTATTGCTGAATCCAGGGCTGTGTTACAAGTTTCTGTGTTGCCCATACCTTACTTGGATAGAAGGACGTTTCTCTGTTCACCTGTGAGAGAGGGGTGCTTTGAGCAGCCTATCTGTCCCTGGAGGAGTGGTTTCAGCCCAGAAGTTAGTAGTTTATCAGGCATTTTGGGCTAATTTCTATCTATTTCACTTCCCTGCTATAAAAACCGCATTGGTGCAGTTTTGTGCACCAGGCAGCGCCATTTAGCTAGAGTTAAACTATTCTCGACTTTGCAAAGTCTACTACTACTAATTTTTCCCTTGGAACTAGACAAACCTTCAACTTTAGCACTCAAACCATTCATTTCACAGTCAAGCACTTGCTTAAAACTCATAGCAAGCACTAATTAACCCTAACACTAGACCCCCTATACTGTCCAGAAGGACAAGGCTCTCTATTTGTCCCCAGCAACCAATCAGAAAAACAGCTTACCCTACCTATTCAGGCATGTCCAAAGCGCATTTTCCAGTGTACTCTCCAGTCCAACTGGTGAATCTAGGCATTTTGAGGCAATGCTACAACTGCCTCATGTACACAGACAACCCTTTCTTCCTACCACCAAACACTAATATATGTGAGAGATGCAATTATACAGCCAAACTGGAGGCAAAGCTCTCTCAACCCAAGACTAGAACTGACAGTCAAGAGGAGAAGGGTAATACTTGCAACACATCACCAGTCTCACATAGACCTAATAAACCAACACCGGCAAATAACACACATGAATACATGAAAACATACTCGGAGGCTCTAAATAAAAATCTGCAAAAGCAACAGAGACCTTCAATGCAGACATCCAAGCAACCTCCACACCCCATCACCAACCACGAAACTCATACTTCACATAATCAGTGTGCCACACAATCACAGCCCTTAATGCAAAATAACATACCCAACACACTAGTAATAGGCGACTCTATAGTCAGGCACACTGATGTCCCATTAACTAAGCTGGACAAGGAGAAGGTTACAGTTAGCTGCCTATCCAGTGCCAGGATCCGCCACATAACACAAGCACTCAGGTCACTCCAGAACAAGTACAAATACAACTCTGTCATCGTCCATGTTGGTGTGAATGACCTGAGACGTACCTCCCTGGACTACATGAAAAGAGACATGGAAGAGCTCTCTGATCATGTAGCCCAGGCCGGTATGACCCTGACCCTGAGTAGCATCCTGCCCTCACCAAGAATGATGCCACAGTATAAAGAAAAAATGATCAACTTCAACAACTGGCTACATTTCTGGTGTCATTCAAAGGGGATCCAGTATCTGTCTGCCTGGGATGACATGCTCGACAAGCCACGTTGCTTCGCAAGAGATGGCTTATACCTGTCACCCTTAGGCTTTCGAATACTGGCCAAGGCTCTTGCCGCCCCCCATAGTGCCTTTTTAGGCAAGGCTCAAAAGACAAACCCCCCACCATAAATAGCACAAGTAACCAAAAACTGAGGGTAATGCTACTCAAGGCCAGAAGTCTAAACCTCAAAATGCACACACTCGAGGCACTCCTCAGTATGGAGATCATTGACATCTGTGCAGTAACAGAAACCTGGTTTAAGGCTCCTGAGAGCACCCCAGCACTACTTGGCTATAACTCATACCATACCTTTCGGCCACAGAACCAGGACCGAAACACAAAAGGCGGGGGTGTATCCATATTCATCAAGGATACCCACACCTCCAGGTTAGTGGTGCAGCACAATGCATCAGAGATCATCCAAGTGCAACTAACAATGGGCAAAACAGCAATCCAAATTGTAGCTTGCTACAGATCACCCACCATGGCTCAGGACCCCCATTCCACATTTCTGGAGACACTGGGAAATATGAAGGTCTTACCAAACACCCTTATACTGGGTGATTTCAATTACCCAAACATAAACTGGGAGAACTACTCAAGTACTAACTCTCTTGCCCAATGCTTCCTAGAATTTATAAACTTGAATGCCCTGGATCAACTGGTCAACACCCCCTCCAGAGGGAACAACATATTGGACCTGGTCATCACCAACATGGGCGACCGGTGTTCCACACCGGAGGTCAACCCCTCATTGGTTAGATCAGACCATAGACTAATAACTCTGGATATCCACATTCCACCCCCACCCCCAATCAAGGAAACCACCATGAAAAACTTTTCAAAAGAAAACTTCACGTTACTTAAGACCGAAGTGGAAAGGCTCACAGCCCCCACGCTAAAGAACAATGCTGTCCAAGCTGCTGAAACCTTTACAGAGGCACTCTATGAGCATCTGCAGGAATGCATGGATCATGCTATCCCAAGTAAAACCAAGACTCACTCCTCCAAGAAAAGGAAACCAGTCTGGTGGACCCCTGCCATAAACAAGCTATACAACAGAAGGAGGAAACTAGTACAGAAAAGAGTAAAATCCCAAGAAGGAAAGACATCTATGATCAGTATCAGCAAGAAACTACGATCCCTCATTAAATCATCCAAGGCTAGTTTCGAAAGAAAAATTGCCAATGACTCTAAAGATAACCACAAAGTGTTCTTTAGCTATGTCAAGAACTTAAGTGGAAACAATCAGATCTGCTCTGAGTTAGTGCAGAATGGCACTAAATACACTGAACCGACTGATATTGCCAACATTCTGGCAGACAGGGTTAGTGCAAACGTCACTCCCCTCTCACCCCCTAAAGGGCCCATAACCATACCAGAAGAATGTAGGGCACTGTCAATCACCAACACACAAGTTAAAACAGCCCTATCCAAAGCCAAAAACACAGCTTCAGTGGTACCGGACAGTATCCCAGGCTGTGTCTTGCAAGAGCTCCAAAATGAACTAACCCCTCACCTAAACACACTGTTCAAACTCAGCCTCTCTACAGGCTACATGCCCACAGAGTGGCGCACAGCAACAGTTATCCTGCTCCACAAAGGTGGAGCCACAACGGACCCTGGGAACTATCGCCCTATAAGCCTGACTAGCCTGGTCTGCAAGGCTATGGAATGCATCATTATGGAACTCGTTAACAGAGACATTGGGAACCTCCAAACCTTGGACCCTACCCAGTTTGGCTTTGTTAAGGGTAGATCATGCCTCCTAAACCTGGTGGACTTCTTTGAGATGGTTACCAAGGCATTAGACAAGGGAAAGGAGGTCCACACAGCCTACCTAGACCTCGCAAAGGCTTTCGCCACCATTCCCCATTCTAGTATTATAGACAAGCTCACCAGCTTGAACATAAACCCCTACGCCCCGAGATAGGTTGCCAACTGGCTCATGGATAGAACCCACATGGTGGAGAGTTGCAGGCTCTACGTCCGACTCTAAACCGGTTACAAGTGGCATCCCCCAGGGCACAGTCCTAGGACCCCTCCTGTTCGGTATATACTTCTCAGAGGGACAGGCAAGCATAGGAGGACTATGGCTGACCAGGTTCGCAGACAACTGCAAACTAGGGGGCCATAATTGATTCTCCGGCTGATACAGACACCCTCCAGATGGATCTCACTGAGACGGATACCTGGTGTCAAAATCATGGCCTCAAGCTAAATGCCAAAAAGTGCATAGTCATCCCCTTTGGAAAAAACAAAGTACCCATGAACTACCACATAGGTGGTAGTCCCCTAAATACAAAAAATGTAATAAGGGATCTGGGGATCCAAGTAGATAGTAATCTCTCCTTTGATAATCATATTGCCAAGGTGGTTAGAAGATCCTTATATGTGGCCCACCTAATCACAAAAGGGTTCGCGTCTAGAACAAAAGAGGTTATTGTGCCTCTCTACTCATCACTCATTAGACCCATCATAGAATGCAATGCCCCATTTGGGATGTATGTTACAAGACACCTGCAACAGCTGGAAAGAACACAAAAGTACCTCACCAAGAGGATTACTGGCCTCAAACAGATGCCCTATGCAGCCCGACTCAAGAAACTCCAGCTGTACTCGGTTACTCAGAGGTGATATCTGCCTGACATACAAAGCCATGTCCAACCCAGAATTGATAGACATGCTCCACCTAAAAAAAAAAACAAATCCCGGAGAGTCACACGCTCTAGAGATATAAACCTCACCACAACGATAAATAGGACATGCTGGAGGGATAGATTCCTATCCCAGAGACTCTCCATGCTTTGGAACAGGATTCCAATATACATCAGACAGAGCCCCTCACTAACACTCTTCAAGAGAAACCTTGACGGGTGGATGGGAAACAGAAAATTTACCCCTGGGATCACTGCAGTGGCTGTGCTGGACAGTGGCACAGGTAACTAATGGCTCTGCTGGACAGAGGCACAGGGAACTAATCTAAGGGGGTGGCAAAAGCCAACATATTCTGGCTAGGCTTATAAATGCCCTTGGGCAGATAGCCTAGTACTTACCTATGAACCTATGAATACTTTACTGTGATGAATTATGATGTATGTGTATTATAATGACAACAGTTTGAATCATCTTAAATCAGAAAGGTAACCCCCCCCCCAAATTAACATTCATGTCCAAAAAAAGGTGTGTGTGTGTATGTGTGTGTGTGTGTGTGTGTGTGTGTGTGTGTGTGTGTGTGTGTGTGTGTGTGTGTGTGTGTGTGTGTTGGGTGGGGCAAGAATTAAAAAAACTGCCCAGGATCCAAGGTACACTTAATCCACCAGTGGTCTAAAGACTGGTATAGTCACCCTTATCCTGACCATACCTGATATTATTTATGCCTTCCTTCTCTTTTGTTAGACTTTTTAGTGTTTGAGTTTCTTCATGGTTATGTGTTCTTCTCAGCTGAACATACCTCCATGAATCAGTCTTTGACAACAGGAATCTGTCTCTTATATTCTTAAAATCAACTATATTGTTATCCACAGAGTCATTCAGGCCCAATCACCTTATTATCTCTTTCCTTTCTATTCTTAATAATTATGTTCTTTCTCTTCTGTTTTAAATTTGGTGTGGTGCTACTCTGTATGTTTTGCACACAGCTATAGCTTGAGATGTACACAATGCAATTTTAGGATTCTGCCATGCTTTCCTCTTATGGTTAAAAGCAGTCCAAACAAATGTTTTGCTGTTCTTTTTCAGCTCCATTCTTGCCTTCTATTACTGTAGTTAAATTTTATATTTTTATATTGTATACATTTCTCTGCTATCTTTGAGGCTTCTCAAATTTTGTAGTACTTACCAACAGGATCCTGGTTTTCCAAGTCTGAGAGTCTGAGATCCCCATTCTCAGTAGGTGCATACAAGATGCTGCTTTGTATCGGTATGTAGTCATCACAAAAAGCAATATTAAAGCAAAACTAAACAATATAATGTGAAATTAAGTTGGGGGCTTATATGGGTCTACTTTATTTGCCCGAACTTCCATTTGCCCGAGACCAAATGACCGAAATTTAATTTGACCGACACTTCATTTGACCATTTCATTTGACCAAGTATTATTGGCAAGAAAATGGGATATGCCCCCTTCCCCAGTGTAGTGCGTCCCTGGAGTTAGAATATATAGTTAGGGGGGGTGTGGGGGGGCACTGCCCCCCACAATGGGGGGTGTGGGGAGCGAAGCCCCCAACTTAATTTCACGTTATATTGTTTAGTTTTGCTTTAATATTGCCTAGTAAAACAAAAGTAAGTGGGGGGCTTCACCCCCCACACCCCCCATTGTACTATGTTGGGTGTATGACTTCACTTAAAATTTTAATCGTCCTTAAATTAATTTCATTCATGATAATCTTGAAGTCAGTTTCTGGAAATCAGAGCAGAACTTTATGAATCTGGGAATATGTTTTGATATATTTTGTTAAGCCAGAGTGCACCTAACTAGTAGACTGCCATGTGGAGAGAGGAGCCCAAAGGCCAATCACTTAGGCTTATTAGAAGGTGGCTAAACAAGTCATGCAAACCATGTGGGAGATGTTGAAATTGGGAGTAATCAAGGAACCCAGTAGTTTCTGGGCCTCACTAGTGATGATATGAGCTTGAGATGTACACAATGCAATTTTAGGATTCTGCCATGCTTTCCTCTTATGGTTAAAAGCAGTCCAAACAAATGTTTTGCTGTTCTTTTTCATCTCCATTCTTGCCTTCTATTACTGTAGTTAAATTTTATATTTTTATATTGTATACATTTCTCTGCTATCTTTGAGGCTTCTCAAATTTTTTTGAGGCTTCTCACTAGTGATGTGCCAAACAAAAGGATGGGAATTGCACATTTTGTGCAGACTGCTAGAAATCAAATCATTACACAGAGGCAAATGTGCATCTTGAGTCTGAGACTGATGAAGCTTTAAAGTCACTGGGTGGAGCTAAGTATTTGATCACTACTGACATGACTAAAGGGCTATTGGCTGATACCCTTTCCAACCTCATTGAGGGAAAAATCAGCATTTTCCATCCTGCTTGGATTGTTTGAATTCACCAAAATGCCCTTTAGGATGAAAAATGCCCCAGCAACTTTCCTAAGGTTGGTAGATCACACCCTGTCAGGAAATGGAGACTGTAATCTTGTTACACAGACAACACTGTAACATTTTCTTGTATTTTACTTGTGCAAGTTTAAAGTTGTTTGTATATTTAATTTTACCAAGAGAAATTCTTATTTTTAAATTCAAGTAATTTTATTAAATTTTAAATAGTTGTGGCTGGTGTTTTTTATTAGCTTAATAGTATGTGGATTGGAATGGGGCACTAATAACTGTTATCTTTTACCTTTAAATAATTACTGCTCAAGCTGTTGCTACCATACAAATATTTATTTAATAGTTTGATTATTTTAAGGGTAAACAATAAATGTGCTTTTTTATATGCTGGTCTATTTATCTGATGGCAGCATTAGTATAAAGATAAGAAATGATATTGGTACTGGGGAGAGATCCTTAAACCTTCTTAGAAAATACTGTGAATGTTTGTGTCCAAAATAATCTTGGTCATATTTCAATTGCTATTGGTAAGATTGCACACTGGAAGTCACTAGGTTCAGTCTGAGATAGGAGAACACCTGAGGAGTCAATGACTGTAGGTACCATCTGTAGCTATATATTGTAAAGCTTATTTGGGTGTTCGGGTGCATATGCTGTAAAGTTCAGCATCCATCATATGTTATTTGGTGACAGTGGTGCTTATTGAAAGCATGTAACATCTGTATAAAGAGTTCTGCGCATATAAATTGGCATCAACTGTATAGATGATGAGACCATAGCAATCATCCATCAAATATAATTTGGTAGCAGCTGGTGGGATTATACACTTGTTTATCATAACATGTATAACTGCATGATGCAAGTTATCCACAGGGCGATGTCACACACACAGCTAATGGCACTACACTATGCATGCCGGAGGTGTATGTAAAATGGAGCAAGGTGTGTAGTTAAGATGGACAAGCAATGTGTATGTAGTGTTTGCATCTGGTATGTGCAATGAGTCATCACAAATTTTATTTCTCTGTCACAGCTCATTCAGAAATGTTGATGGACCCTTCACATGTAAGACCACACTTCTTAGTCCCCATGAGCTAGCATGCAATCAATGCTTAAAGCAAATCTGTAATAATTATTTTTGTTTGTTTTACAACATCCGTATATGTTTAGTGTCAATATTACAGACATTTGGCAGCTGTGGTTCATTGCAACTTTGTTTTTCCAACTGTACTGATGGTTGATCGAGCTTTGTCAAAGTGTCTAGAATCCATTAGGGTACTTGAGGCAAAATGAGGGAATAAACAAGCCATAGGAAAAAGTCAGCCATGTAAACGGGGGTTGAAAAACAGAAAATGCCAATGTGGCCACAGAGGAAGGTGAGGCTAGTGACTGGACAAAAGGCAGGGCACACAAGAAGTGAGAAGGACAGAGTATTAAGGTGAAGGAGACACAGTGCATTGAGAAAATCTGAAAGTTAGAAAAGGAAGTAGGTGCAGTAAAGGCACAGACCTGAAAAAAATAGTTGTCTGAAGAGGTCAGGAGGCTTTTTATGTGTGCTGCACAAAGAAGGAAGGGTTTAACAAATCTAGTTGGCTGAGCAAAGATGGGAGGGAAATCACAGAAGACTAAGAAACTGCAGAGATACTGTATGAATACTTTGTTTATTCTTTTCAAAAATAAGCAAGATGAGGATGCCATGTCAAGATGGAGGTAGGGCAGAGTGGGGACACACTGAACATATACTGTGATAGAAAAGAAGGAAGCTGGGAGGGAATTTGCTTCCCTGAAGGAGGAAAAACACTAGAACCAGGTGGGATGACTTCCAGGGTCCTCTATGTTTTTTTTTCCCCCCAGGGTCATCTATGTTAGCAGATCTAATGACAGAAGATTTCAATACATAACTGGCCATTATAGAAGTACCCAAGGACTAGGAGACAGCAACAGTGGCACCATTATACAAGGGAGAGAAGAGGAAAAATCCAGGGAACTGGACACCTGTTAGTTTAGCAGCAGTGGCTGTAACAGATACAGTGAAAATCCGGTGGAAAGGTTGGTTGCTTTCTTATAGAACAACAGTCTCAGGAATGAAAATGACTCTTGGGCTTGTGGCCAGAAAAAGCTGTCAGTCAAACCTTAACCAATGCTTCTGACTCAATTAATGAGTACTTCACAGGAGAGTACCAACAGAAGTGGCCTGCCTGGAATTTACCTTCGTCTTTGACTTGACCCCATAGTGGTAGCTACAAGACAGACTGAAGGGGTCAGGCTAGAATAAAGACTAAGGAAGTGACTTACTTTGTGACTGACTGGTGGGACACAAAGAGCTGTAGGGAAGGGGAAGTATCAGCAATAAGGAAAGTGACTAGATGGGTACTGCAGAAGTTGGTGCTAATCCTGTATTTTCATTAGTTTTGTTTCAGATATAGCTGAGGGAAGAGAGAGACAACATGATCTATCTGTTCATTTGTAACACAGAGTTAGATGCAGTGTTGTATGGTGGAGAAGAGTCTTAAGAAATGATTTGGAAAGACTGACCAAGTGGGTAGAAAGGTGTAGACAAGTGTGATGTATTGAACTTGGGCCACAACAAGCCTGCTGTGAAATATTACAATATTTGATGACATTTATTTTGGGAGTGAAAGTGGTGGTAAATATCAGGAAAAACATTCTTGAGGTATTGACTACCCCTAGAATTGACCTCCAGAAGCAGAATGAAAGGATAGTGGCAGCAGCCTGCAGAACACTGGGATGCATCCACAGCTAGAGATCAGAAGTAAAGAGGTAAAGTTCCTGCTCTAATGGGCTCTTGGCAATCCACACCTTTGAGCCTGTGTACAGTTATTGATGCTATATAATTAGAGTAATGTCAGGTAACTGGAAGAAGTCCAGAGGTAAACCACCAGAAAAGTTAGAGGAATGCAAGGGGAAATGATATGATCACATACTAGAAGAGCAAGATACCTTCTCACGAGAGACCAGAAGAGACAATAATAGCAGGGAGATGAGAAGGGATCGGGGAGGATGAGATATTGGCAGCAGGTTATATGGACTAACTACTCCCTGAATCTTTGAAAGCACTTTTCTGCAGAGTGAGTTATGAATCAAAGAAAGCACTATCAGAATGGATTATACAGATGGAACTTGCAGTAGCCTTTGAGAGGGCATGGGAAAGGAAGAGAACGGATGAGGAGCGGAGGAAGACAGCAATGGATGGGAGGTAAAGTACTGAAGGCACTTTAATTGCAGACTAAATAGACTCATTGTCACCTTCTGCCAGCAAGGAAATGTAAGTAAAATATAATGCCTCTTCTGGTCAAATTATCTAACTAATGGTTCTTTCAGTACTAGAAACAGGAATAAACACAGAGAACATACTTGGGATTTTCCTGTGGGTGCTCAATATTTGTTTTTGGGTGTAGGGTTGTTAAGAATAGCAAGGATCCTTAAATTTGTAGTTCATTATACCAATTTGATCACTTTTTATTGTAACATCATGTGTTTCATCATGATATCTAAGTGTTTTTTTTCTAGAAGGATGCATCACTTTGTACAGGAAGAGAGAAAATGAGACCATTTTAAAATTATTTTTGTGTTTTCTGTCCTTTTTCTGAGTTGAAGTGACTTAAAAGTGAGAATGATAAAATAAATGGGTATGAGATTGCAGGGGTTCTTGCCATTCTGAAAAAAAAAAAAATTTTTGTTTGCGCATGCTGCAGTTGTGTTAAAGTGTATTCCTATGTGAGTGCTTGTATTTGGGTGATATAGGGTTACCACCTGTCCCACTTTGCGAAGGACAGTCCCTCTTTGGGCAGCTGTGTCCTGACAAAAAATTTTAAAAATGGCAAATGTCCTGAGATTTTAGGACAAAATTATTTTCTATATTTTATGTAATAGTTGCATAAAACAGTTATTCTGTATCTAAAATACCTAAATGTTAATAAGAAACAGAATAAGCAACTAAAATGCTACAAGAATAAGCTTTTATGTAGGCAAAAAATTTAAGTTCTATCCTTTGTACTGACTGTGGGTATGTGTCAGCCTGTAAAATTTGATGTTTGTCCTGAAAATGTCTCACTTTGGCCATTTGAAAAGGTGGCAACCCTAGGGTGATATCTATATTTGAATAAATGCATTCTTGCAATCAAGGCAGAAGAGGTGTGTTATAAGGAGCTGAGACTCAAAGTGTTATAAGGAAAGGCATATTTCATGCATGTCTTGAAACATGTAGAAGTGATGACAGGTTTGCTCATTGACCAATATAGGCTGCTTATGATCTGTTATAATATAGTTATAATAACTATCAGGGAAGGGTATTATGTAGCGATTTACTCTAGACTAAGCAGCAACGGGTGATCCTGATGGTGAAGCATAAGGGATCAAACACACATGGGACATGATGGACTAAATTCCCGCATAACCTACGACCCTGGCATGTATCTTAGCTATTATACCATGTCAAAAAATCTAATTTGTAAGTATTGTCATGGCAATTGTTCAGCAACATTAGAGTGCTGAATACATAGCCGGCCTTAGGCATAGGCCAACTAGGCGGCCGCCTAGGGCGCCGCTTTAATAGGGGCACTTTTCCAGTATTTATTTGGTGTAGGTAGACCAGGATGGGGGCACTAGGTGGTGTGGTGGGGTGTGCCGTGGTGCCCTTTTGCCTAGGGCACCAGTTGACCTAAGGCCGCTCCTGGCTGAATATATTCAATTGTGTATTTCTCTGTACTCAGCAACTGAAAAAGTGAAAAAGTTAGGTGGCAACCTGTAACTTATAGAAAGTCACCTGTAAGTCATCTTCCCTTCTAGGAAACTGAGATTACAACTTTTGTAATAGGTAGCAGGGTTTCTGTGCCAAAGATCTCCTTGGTTCATTTGATGCTTTTCCATGCTAGAAATGGAAACTACAAGTGTAATGAAAGGCAGACGAGTTTTGTGTTACCAAAGAGAACTTAAGAGGTATGTTTTTCACATCCTTACCCTTACAGACAGTAGGCATTTCTTGATGAAGACTGAATCTGTGAGTTGTGTGACCTGATACTAGAGATCTGTTTGGTTACTGACTCGAGAGATATGCAGCTTTAAACTTTAGTGTCATCTACAGTCTCATGGGACCTCATTGATACATTTCCAACTATATAACTTCTGACATGGTGCAATAAATCTTAATAACATTTAAAAATCCAATATTAGTCATGACTGTCTATAAATGCAGTCACAGTGCACTACTGTATGTTTTTCTATGTTTAATGTAGTGAGCACTGTGAATTCCTGCCTACTGTTTGCCATATTTATAATACATGATCTTTTCCACATCTAACCTTTATGATCTTCACTTGATCTCTATGGATATGCATTAGATGCAAAGATTGCAGACATGGAACAAAACTCCCACCATATATTTTACTCTTCACTGGCAACAACACTAATCTATAGTTGTCATCTGGTGTGCAGACCAATCTGGTTTCAGCAAAAATGTTATATGGACCAGACTTGATGACACATGTAAAGATCCCTCTCACATTGTTAGATTAAATGCCAATGGCCGTAAATATGTCATTTTGGCCCTAAAGGCCATATAAAACCTGCTATCAATATCATGTCTTAAGGCTCCACTGTTTTTGAAGTGTGTAATTGTTTCCTCTATTACTGTCACATCTGCCTCCTGCTATAGTAACAGTTAAAATGTTCCCATTGCAATTCCTTTAGATCCAAAGTGTCCTTCTGCATCTCCCTTAGGATACCTTGCAACCTTCTGTAGTATTTCACAATATGCACCAGTTGTTACTACTGTTGGATTGCCATCCAGTCTCACTCATTTCTAAATAATGGAAGTTACTATCCAGATTTAGTTTTTCTCCTTTTAACTTATATGCCAACTACTTATAACCAACCCTTTCTGCAACAGCTCCATGGCAAACAAGGATGAACCCCTGACTATGAAGTAGATGACTAGGGTTTGATTAGTGGCCCAGACACTGTAAGAGCCAACACTCATGATATGGTGCATACCTGCTTGCCTCATTCTGGGGAAATCTGTGGCAGTATGCTGGAGACTCAGACCAAATTCATGATCTGCAGTAGAGATTAGCTCAGACAAAGAAGGACTTCTGAGAAAAAAAAGCAGGCCTGGGATGTTGTAGAGGTATGTAGACAGCAGGACATAGAGGAATGGGGTGAGTGTTCCCTCAAGAAACTAGTGGCCAGTACTGGTTATGCTGTCAATCCCCTCCACTTCCTTCCTTTTTCTCTCCACGTCCCATCTTTTAATGGCAGACTTTCACATTTCAGGCAGATGTGGTACATCATGTCTATCGACAGGGTGACTAAGTAAGAGTATTTCAGAAGGATACAAGATGAGAATAAGGGTGGTCCCTCCCTTCACAGGAATGCCTTTTGTTTTTCAGAAAAAGATGTATGTAGTACTCATTGTGCTTGATGAGTTTATGTATGGTGGGCTAGTGGAGAAAATTCTTCAGAGGAAGCAGGAAAAAGGATTAAAGGCTCTTCCTAGTCTAAAAGAAAAATGTTCATGTAGGCTCATTTTGAATCTTTTGAGGCTAAACAAATTCCTAAGAGTGACCAAGTTCAGGATGTTGAGCCTTCAGTTTCTGTTGTGTCTCTGATTTCTGAGGTGTTTTTGGTCACTTTGGACCTGAAGGGCATGTATTTTTACATTACTATTCACACAGATTACTGTCTGAATAATTTAGGCTGTCCTCTGAACTTACTGATGTCAAGCTTGGCTTTTGGGAAGTCAAAGATTTTCCTGGGATATCTGTAAGTTATGGACAAAGGACAGCTATACCACCCAAGGGCAGAGCTTTGCCACTAAAAACATATTTGTAGATCTACCACCAAAGTCATAGCTATCAGCCAGATGACTGTTTATGGCCCCAGGGCATATATCTTCCACTGTTCTGATGGTCCTCTTAGCCAGACTTCACATGAGGAAGACCCAGTGGTGCCTCGGGCACCTTTGGCAGCCACACATTCATCCTGTGCACCTGTTGATTCCCTTTATAATTTCCATCAGAGTTTTCTTGGGGGACACGACAAATAGATCATGATCAGATCTATGGTAATGCTGTGTGGAATGCAAACCCTCCACACAGATAACTGAGACTTTGCTTGAGGGGGGTGATGCATTTATCACAGCTGAAAATCCAGAGCAAGTGCAGCAATTTGTTTTCTTAAATTCAATGTGAGTAAAGTGGATGAGTTCATGCTCATTGATTTATTCTTCCAAGTCATGTTTCTCCACAGGAAATTACTCCTGGTATATTTTTTGTTTATGGATCCAATGTCATTGTTTTTTTCTTTTTTCTCCATGGTGCATGCCCAAAGACTTAGTATATATTAGTAAGGGGCATGGGAGGAGGTCTTTCCCTCTGCAAAAATCCTTTTTATTCTTTGTTTCATATAGCTAACATTCCAACCAATTTGTTTTCTTTTACTGAATATTCAACCAATATTGTATTGACTAATCTTAAGGGAAACAGAGCAAACCCATGCTGCAGAAGCATATCAGCTTCATTGAGATGATGGACTTGATATTGACCATAACAGCATTCAAGTTAGTTCTGATCATAGCACCCTAAAGGTAATTACAGACAGCCTCAAAGTGTTATTGTATATAAATAAGTAAGGGAGAGTTTACTCATCCCAGCTGCAAAGATTGGCATTGACAGTATGGAAGCTAGCTTTCCAACTGTGAATGCATCCCCAGGCTTCTTATAAACACATAACCAAGAATATAATAGTGGAGAGTAACCAAGACCACAGTCAACAGCCATAAATGGAAGAAGGATCTAAAAGCTTTCCTTTCACTTGAAATTGGGCCTCCCAGAGCTGCATCTCTTTGCTTCAGATCAGAATTACCTGCTTCAGAAGTTCTGTTCTAACATCCATGCAGACAAGGCATGGGCAGTGAATGCCTTTGATATCCTTTGGTGATGAGGACTGGTGTATGCCTTCCCATGCTTACCTTAAGTGGTAAGGACACTGTAGAAGATCACAGAAGACAAGGCCAAAGTCCTTCTGGAGGCCTGCCTTTTGTTTTCACAGGTAGTACAACTGGCGAGGGAGGCTGCTGTTCTGATTCAATGCATACTTCTACTCTAGCTGTGAGGATCTCTATTGCATCCCATCCTAAAGACCCTGAGACTGGTGGTTTGATTCCTGTTAGACTTCTGCCTTTCAAGGATCCTGTCAAAAAGGAAGTGATGGACATCCTTTAAAAGGCCAGAAAACATAGAACAGGGAAGTTTATGTAGGTGTCTCATCTAGTGCCCAGGGCCAGTTTCTGATCTAGTGACCCCAGCTCTTCATTTGGAAGACTGGAAGATGAAAAAAAGGTCCATTCCCATAATGTGGTGCTCCAAGCCTGATCCCTGCTCTCTGAGCTCTTCACTGGAACAGAAAAAAAATATATATATATTTGCTCTTTTTTAAAATTATAGCAAGCTGTCTGATAAAAAAAATTGCTTGTTACCACACTCAAAGAAATGGTGGTACAGGAAGAAGAATGCAGGTGCTGCACTTCATGGTTGGTTCTCCCCTATACCTTGTGCCTTTCATTCCATCCTTGCCACTGTTCTGGGTCATAACCCCCACAGAGACCATGAAGTCAAAGGTCGTTCAGTATTTGTCAGAGCTCTTTTCAAGGAGCTTTTATGTCTCCATTAAGGTGCCTCTTACAGAAATTGTGCTTGTTTTCCTTTTGAGCCTTCCTTATCTTCCTACTTTCTAACTAAGCATTTCTTCGAAGAGGTGTTGCATTTCAAAGCCTCCTCAAAAGCACTGCCTTCTTCATTAAACCTAAACTGTGTGATTAAAAACAAACCCTAGCCCCTTGCCCATTTCAAACCATTCTTCCTAATGTATCTCTAAACGATTTGTCATAGAATACCAGAATAGCCAAGTTAGAGGCATTCATGTGCAAGGAGTCTTGCACAATTTTCCACATGAGCAAGGTGAATCTGTGAACCAACTCTTCTTTCATACTGTAAGAGTTCTTTGAGATAACATTTATTCATTTTATTTTATTTTTTTATTTTATTTTACATTTGTTGACTGGGCTGGTCCAACTGGATATTGAGTCCATTTTCAGTGGAGGCTCGGGGAGAACCAACTGGATATTGAGTCCATTTTCAGTGGAGGCTCGGGGAGAACCAACTGGATATTGAGTCCATTTTCAGTGGAGGCTCGGGGAGAACCAACTGGATATTGAGTCCATTTTCAGTGGAGGCTCGGGGAGAAAAGCTCCAAAAATACTTTCATTAATAAACAGAAATTACAGAGAATAACACTTTAGTTCATGAGCATTTACAGTATCAAGTTCTGTCAGGTGCAAAAGTTAGGACATTAACATACTTGTCAATTTACTTGTGGACTAAAATTGGTAGGCAGAAAAGGTGGAAGTACTTGAACTAGATGGAAATGTTAGTCAGGGTTCATGCAGGGGCAGAGCCAGTGGGTTCTAAGGAAAGTTTTGAGCTGGGTTTTAAAGCAGTGAAGAGAGGAGATGGAAGAGAGATTGTCAGGAAGAGAGTTCCAGGATTTTCCAATAGTGTTAGAGAACAAGGAGTTACCTGCCAAGTTGATGGCTTTACAAGTTACTATGAGAAGTTTGTTAGAGGAATGTAGACCTTTGAGGTTGCAGTAAGGAGTTATAAGGGAATAGGATTGCCACCTTTCCAAATGCCCAAAGTGGGACATTTGTGCTACAAACATCAGATTTTGCAGGGCAAAACATACCCACGGCCAGTACAAAGGACAGAACTTCAGTTTTTTGCCTGAATAAAAGTTTATTCTTGTAGCATTTTAGTTCCTTATTCCTATAAGAAAAGCGTGCATAGGAGTATTAATGGGCTTGTACAGAATTTTTTGGGCTAAGGAGAGTTGATGAAACAAGATCAGATTTTGCAATTCTAGCCATCCTAATTCCTTTAAGTTTTTGCAATGGTGAGTTCTGAAAGTAGAGCCAGAGGCAAATCTGGCGATACTATTATAGGCAGTAGACAGTTTCTTGAGGTTATAAATAGGTGAGGCATAAAGGGAGGCTGAAACCAGATGGGAGTGGGCAATGGAGGTTCTGGCCAGTGGAGTAAGGAATAGTTTGATTCTATAAAGTGAGCCTAGTTTTCTGTTGTCTTGTTTTATAGTGTTATTTATGTGAGAATCAAAGGATAAGTTGTTATCTATTTCAACTCCCAGGAGCCTAGTGGAGGGGTCTGGAGATATACTGGTGCCATTATTAGGGAGGACTGAGAAGTTGAGAGGAGGGGACTTGCAGGTGGGGGAGAAAAGTAACAATTTGTTTTTTTTAGGGTTTAAGATTAGACATAGTTTAAGGAACCAAGTTTCTGCGGTTAGACAAGTCTGCTGGGTGATAGAGTGTAGTTCAGAGGCATATGAGGCAGAACAGATCAGAGTAGAATCGTCAGCGTATTGTATACAGGTAGCTAAGAGAATACTAGTTTGCAGATCATTAATAAAAATAGAAAACAGAAGGGGGCCAAGAATAGAGCCTTGGGGAACTCCTAGGGAAATGGGAGGTGGTTAGATAAGTTATTATGCAAGAAAACTGCCTGTTGTCTATTTTGAAGGTAGGAGTGGAACCAATTTATGGCACTAGAGTCTAAGGCTAATGTTTTCAGTAAATTTATTAGAATCTGGTGATTGACCATATCGGAGGCTTTGGATAGGTCAGTGAAGAGAGCAGAGGTGAGGGTATTATTGTTCTGATTTTTGTTGATGCAGTCAGTGTAATTTTGGTTGTGGCTTTTAATCGAAATCCAATCCAATATGCTTTGTTTATTGTTAGATTTGTTTGTTCGGGTTGGGGTGTTAATGATTTGTGAGAAGCCATTGAGATTTAGGAGGGAGGGTGGGACTCCCGAGAAGTAGGTTTTCCAGTCTATATTGACATCACCTTGTAGTATAGTTTCTTGTGGGTATGTAATAGAGAGCCAATTAAGAATTTCTTCTAGTGTGTTAATATTATTTCCAGGAGGAAGGTAGGTGCAAATAATATTAATGGATTTGTGGGTATTAAGGTGTAGTTTAGTGATAAGGATTTCAGAGTTGCTAACAGAAGGAGGTTTTTCGTGGATAACAATAATTTGCATGTCCATTTTATACAGAATTGCTATACCACTGCCTTTTTTGGATTTATGGTCTAGTCTTAAAATGTTGTAACCTGGGGGAGTAATTTCACTTGGATTGTTGGTTTTAGCCAAGTTTCAGTTAGGCAAAGGATGTCAAATGAGTGGATATCAAGCAGAGCATGGAGCTGGGCAATTTTATTATTAATACTGTAGATGTTTAGGTGAGCTATAGAGAGAGAGTTTGGGATTGGATGGAAAGGTAGAGCAGGTGGGTGGAGATAGTAGGGGATTTATAGTAGGAGTATTGTTTGGGCCAGGGTTGGGATGAATGTCACCTGCTATGAGAGAGAGCACTAGTCTAATTTTGGTGTCAGAGGGTTTGGAGTAGAAGTAAGATGTTTTTTTATCTGGCTGGTTATTGTAGGTAATATGGAACTTTCTATGAAATCTTGGTAGAATGTAGCTAGGAGAAGAGATGTAGTTTGAAAATGGCTGGAATGTGATTTGGGAAGGTTGGCTAGTGTATTGGGTGAAAGAGTGTGTGTCTTTTAGGCTAAGTTGTTCATATGATGTTAGAAGGTAAGATAGTATAAGGAAAGGAAAAAGTGAGGAAAGGAGTATATGATTTAAATTATTAGAGCTTAGTAGTAGAGGCATGGTGTTAGGGATGTGTATGAAGGTAGTTAAAAGGATAGAAAAGAAATGGTGGTGTCCCAATGTTCAATAAAGAAAAAAGGGTTCTGCATTTGTTGTATTTATATAGGCAGCTCAGATATTACATTATTTGAACCAAAGTAGTTAAGCAAATGGAGCAGTTATTTATCTCCTTTATGCTTGGAAAAGTGGGCAGGCCAGTTTTCGACCAAACCACTTACAAGTGGCTGTCTAGCTGCATTATTTTTGCAAGAACCATAGTGCAAAGTCACTGACAGCTCCAATAACAACACATTCCACTGGCCTACAAAACAGCTTTCTTCTAAAATGTATCAGCCAAAGGCTGCCACTTGGAGGTCTGTTCACACGTTTTCTAATCACTACAAAACTAGATGTTCAGACAAAGAGTAGGTTGGGTGTGTCACTGTGTTATTGCAGGCATGATATAAATGCCAACTCTCTACAGATGGAGCCTTCATTAAAGCTTTAATACTCTTCCCGTGGATAAGAATTCATACTTCCGCAGAGATCTCTAAGATGAACCTAGTGCAGTTGTGTGAGCAGCTCACCATAACAGTAGATGTTTGAGTAAAGGGATCACTACTGTACTACAGTGCAGTATAGTACTCCTCCATCATATTCATTGTGGTTCTACTCCATAGTCTTTATGCCTTACAGCTGTGAAGGGGAGATATTATTCTCCTTCTCTGAAGCCTTTCTAGAGATATGTGTGTACATACATGCCCACATATACATATGCATTATGTAAAATATTTCTATACTTCTAACAAGTAGCTAGAGTCCCCTGGTGACTTTATAATTTGACAAGAACCTGTTATATAAGAAGCATTAAAATGTGTTGTCATAGGTTTTGGAGGACTTTATAGAGCAAGGGAGCAAGGACTGGAGACGGGGAAGCACACTGACTACTTTTATTTGGACAGAAAGGAACTGAAAAATTGTGCCAGCTGCTGCTCCCTTTTAAGTGGTGTGTCAAACCAGTGACTGGAGCAGAGGAGGAGTCACCGGAAACATCTGTTAAAGCTCTGGGAATCAGAGTGTAAGGGCAGATGACTGCCTTCAGATAACTTTCATGGATAAGGATTCATTCTACAGCAGTGATCTCTCTATGCCAGCATCTACAGTTGTGATGGGTAGCAGATCTGCACTCTACAAAACTTTCCACCTTTTCTGCACTTAGATATCTACAAAAGTCGTGAATATTTCTTTGCTACCTAAAAACATATTAATATGACTAGCTGCAGCTAAGTCTTAATTTTTGTAAGCATTCTGTTCTGTTATGGGTTACCTCAATCTCTCTACATCAGGCAAATTTAATGTGTCCCATAGGCTCAACAATCCTTTTCAGACATTCCTATGGGCTTCTTTCATTTTATTAGCCTTGGTTTTTGGCACCCTCAATTACTACATTTGAATACCCCCCACAGACAAGGCCATCTCTACCACTTTGTCCAGTAACACTATTAACAACTTTGTAATGAAGGATTTATAATCAGTACTAGAGCCATACATGTTTCAGACTGCAGATATGCATCACTTGATTTCATGTTACTCATAATATCCACCTCCATGCTTTAGCTTTATATGCCTTCTCCACCTGCATGTTTAAACATTTCACACAAGAATGGTTACACGTTTCAACTTAATGATAGGCCCCATAATGTAGATGACCACAAAGTCCTCATGTCCAGAGTAGGAGATGGAAAAGGACATGGGCACCTCAAAGATGGACACAGTGATCCAAGCAAAAACAATGCTTAAATAAAGTCAGTCCAGAGGTACAGAGGTGTAACTATAGACACACACATTTTTTTTTTACTAATGGAAAGTGATGAGGTGAGAAATGGGAGCAGATGGAGTGGGTAGAACTTGAGGCAGTTCTAGGGCTAGTAGTCCCAAAAGAAAAGATTGGTCAAAGAGAATAATAAATGAGAAGATACTCTTCCCTGTAGGTGTGTACATTCCTAATGAACTAACAGAATTCAACCAATGCTGTTGGACGTGGTTACAGTCACTGAATTAGGCTAATTAGAATACTTGTGTAATCACTATTGCAATATAACCTAAAAGAACAGAGTTGCAATCTTTAAGTGCATGTGCCATATTTAGCAAACCAAGGTTTGCACTTAGATGCCTTGCTATCACAATATGTAGTTATATCACCCCAAGAGGAAATAAGTGCAGTAATGTACCAAGTTCCACTTACTGAAAATAACTGTTTTTATTATGAAACAACAACCTTGTTAACACAATTCAATAAATGGACAGAACATTTCCAACCATCCATCCATCCTCAACCCTTTTTCCCATTTTGCACATGGGGTTGGGGTGTCACTTTCAACAGTGACAATCATCTTGAGCCAAGGTTTGCACCACTGGGTGGCTAGCTCTGGCATGGTAGTTCATCCATACCACTCACTCACACCTACGGCCAATTTAGAGTGTCCAATCCACTTACTGCATATCTTTGGAATGTGGGAGGAAACTGGAGCACCCATAGGAAACCCATGCAACCACTCGGAGGACATGCAGACTCTGCAAAGAAGGCACTCCAGCCAATAATTGAACTGGAGAACCTCTTGCTGTAAGGAGACACTGCTAACCGCTGCATCATTGCGGCCACCCCAGAACATTTTCAACCAATGATACATAATATAACTTTAGAATTATCATTGCCATTTCAAGACAGACAATCTTATTGTAGTGGATGTGATATGTGGCAACTTGAGTATCACTTTCCCACACCAAAAAGTAAGACTATAAAATGTGCTGAAAATGCAACAATGTGCAATAATCAAACTCTGTGATCTCAGTGCTAGCTAGTACATATAGTAAGAAAAGATGTAAGTGCAGTAAAAACAGGAACATGATTTGCCTCATGGTCTGCATTCAAATGTTATGTCACCTGCAGTGGTAATCTAGACACTTCAAACTACATAGTAAGGCTAAAGAACAGTTCCACAGCACCTAACACTTTGTATTAAAATCAGATTTGTAAGGCCAACATTATACAAGCAAACCTAAGGCTTGCAAAAGAATCATGAAATATTTCAAGTCAAAATGAGGCCTGCCACTCTCCTCCTCACCTATATAATGCTATGAAGAAAATATTCCAAACAGACCAACTTATAAACAGGAGGACTTTTATCACTGAACTGCTCCAAGTGTTTCCAGAACAGATGAATAGGTGGTATTATGAGGCATTGCATAAAGCATGAAGGTGACATTATATAAAGCAATGTATGGGCTGAATGAATAATGACAATAAAACATATCCACCACCTGTGGAATATGAATTATTTGGTCTTTGTATCATGATATAATTAAAATCTCATATTAGAAGCTGAATATTAATATACAACCTACCTCCCTATACACACATTTGTCATTTTAGATATGTCTGTGGACTAGATAATGTAATCCAAAAGTTATAATATTAAATAACCCATGAGAAAAAGTAGTCTACAGACATAGCTAAAATGACAAATGTGTGTATGGGGGGTAGTTTGTATATTAATGTAGAGAACAAATTTTTCTATCTCCTTTGGTCTTTCCAACTGCTGATGATATCATTGGTTCATGCTCAACACTGATATCCGATCTTTCTCGCAGTGTGCTCTCTGGTTATATGGGCTGTTTCATCAGACTTTCTGAAGCAGTAAGCTACAGTTTTACCTAAAATTAAAATTACATAACTGCAGATTATTAGCATTTAGGGTCTTACATCAAGAATAGGGTTTAATGTATTTTTTTATATATACTTGTCGTGCTAAGGAAATGTTCCCTTCTTCTTCTTTTTCTTTCAGCTGTTCCCATTAGGGGTCACCACAGCGGATCTTCTGTTTCCATTTCTTCCTGTCCTCTGCATCTTTTGCTGTCACACCAACCACCTGCATGTCCTCTCTCACCACATCCATAAACCTTATCTTAGGCCTTCCTCTTTTCCTTTTACCTGGCAGCTTCATCCTTAGCATCTTTTTCCCAATATACTCTGCATCCATCCTCAGCACATGTCCAAACCAATGCAATCTCGCCTCTCTGGCTGTGTCTCCAAACCGTCCAACCTGGGCTGACCCTCTAATATACTTATTCCTAATCCTGTCCACCCTCATCACACCCAGTGCAAATCTTAACATCTTTAACTCTGCCACATCCAGCTCTGACTCCTGCCTTTTTGTCAATGCCACTGTCTCCAACCCATATAACATAGCTGGTCTCACTACCCTCTTGTAGACCTTCCCTTTCACTCTTACTGGTACTCATCTGTCACAAATCACTCCTGACACTCTTCTCCACCCACTCCATCCTGCTTGTACTCTCTTCTTCACCTCTCTTCCACACTCACCATTACTCTCAACTGTTCATCCCAAGTATTTAAACTCATCCACCTTCACCAACTCTACTCCCTGCATCCTCTCCATTCCTCTATCCTCCCTCTCATTTACATACATATATTCTGTCTTAATCCTGCTGACCTTCATTCCTCTTCTCCCTAGAGCATATCTCCACCTCTCCACGGTCTCCTCAACCTGCTCCCTACTCTCACTAAAGATCACAATGTCATCTGCAAACATCATAGTCCATGGGGACTCCTGTCTGATCTTGTCTGTCAACCTGTCCATCACCATTGCAAATAAGAAAGGGCTCAGAGCTGATCCTTGATGTTATCCCACCTCCACCTTAAATGCATCTATCACTCCCACCGCAGACCTCACCACTGTCACACTACACTCGTACATATCCTGTACCACTCTTACATACTTCTCTGCCACTCCCGACTTCCTCATACAATACCACAACTCCTCTCTGGGTACCCTGTCATATGCTTTCTCTAAGTTCACAAAAACACAATGCAACTCCTTCTGACCTTCTCTGTACTTCTCCATCAACACTCTCAGAGCAAACATCGCATCTGTAGTGCTATTTCCTGGCATGAAACCATACTGCTGATCACTAATCATCACCTCTCTGCTTAGCTTAGCTTCCACTTCTCTTTCCCATAACTTCATGCTGTGACTGATCAATTTTATCCCTCTGTAGTTACTATAGCTCTGCACGTCACCCTTATTCTAAAATAAAACATGGGTGGTGCTTTAAGGTTTTGCATGCATCTCTTGGTGCATGATGCCTGGATAATTACGTAGGGTGAGAAATCTTAGGTTTATTTAAGGAAACATGCTATGGATACTACACCTTGCATCACTTGGTGGCTTAGACTTTATCCTTCGTAAAAACAGTGCATGATAAGGAATGTAAGATCTATGCTTCGATCTCTCTTAGAATCTACTGGTAAGTAAAAGAATGGTGTTGATGACATACTTTGACAAAATTGTTATTTGCTTCTACTTCATGTTTTTACATGACTTAATATGATTAAATATTGAATTGCCATAGTTTGCTGGCTCCTCTTTTTTATCATTTGGATTTCAGTATTTTGGGGGCGTGCAGTTGCCGTACGTGCAGGGGCTGCTTTGTTTTATCAAGTTTAAAATCCCATGTAAAGGATAGTTGGTCTTAAAGTAACTACGTCAGTGTTCTGTCCCAAGTATCCAGACAGAGTGCACCTTATCAAGTGTCACATACAATTTCTATGTAGGTAGAACCATTAGGGCTTTATATAAAAGAATATATGAACATTGCCTAGCCATCAGAAACAAGGATATCAACAACGCTTTAGCTAAGCACACTATAGAATGTTCTGATTTAAAAAAAAATGTGTCTTTTTTGTACTGGATTGTATAAATATGACACCGTTTGTTGATAATTTCAATACAGCCTTGGAAATTAAAGAACTTAGATGGCAGGTATTTCTTAATGCAAAAGTATTTCCTGGTTTAAATGGCACTCTGAATGTTAAATGCCTTTTAAATGATAGACATCACTATTAGATTGCATTTTATAGAGGGTTCTTTGGTTTAAAAGTTTGTAATTGCTAATCATGGGATTATCAATTAATCAATTATGTATTCATTTATTTTAAATGTAAGTGAAGAATGTCAGTGGATGTGCTGTTAGAGTTCAGAAGAAGTTTGTGTTATTAAAGCGAATGAAAGCACTAAACTTATTTATTGCGTAAGCAGTCGATTATTGAGTCTTCTCTTCACGTTTATTTTACATAGTTTTTCTGTTTTCGTGCAGCTGCAGTGTTTTTTATTTTTTAGAGTTGTACGAAGAATGCCTGGCCTAATTGCCATACAACAACACACAAAATGTTCATAGATGCATGCTTTCTATAGTGGCAACATACATTATGCTTAACTGCAGCATACCAAACCGAGAGGCAGAAAAGTATTACAAAATACCAGTTTTCAGTTACTTGAAAATTATTTATGAGTTGTAATCAACACAATAATTCAATGGAATGTAGCACATTAACACAATATTTACATAAATATATGTATTTATTACTTATTTTATTATGTATGTTAATTGTGGAAGTCCAGCTGGGAAGTCCCATTTTCCACAGAATTCTGAGGTATTTAGTATCCAGCATGAAAACATACAGACTCTTCATACTACATTTATAAAAAAATGGACTAGGTTACAGTGGAATTTGTTCACAATTCATGGCTGGTTTCAGAAATATAGACTAAATGCCGTTAGTGTCTTTTGTGTGTTGTTATTAAACAGATTTGTTGATTTTAAGATGTGCATCTATGCATTACATTGGATAAATAGTAAGTAGAAATATGTCTGTGTAAGAATGCAAGAAAGAGAACAGTATGACCTTTATTCACATAATTAATATCAGCTGACATGTTCCTGCCATTCTTCAGTACATTGACTTTCAATTTTCACACTGAAACAAGATGCGGTGCCAACTGGCACTCATATTCAGATGAGCTGGAGTTCCTGCATATCAGCATTTACTTAACAATAACACACTGATAATGAAGAGTAAAGGAAGTTAACTGCTTAAGAATTCAGTCCAACTTGTAAAAGCTTGAAATACCAGATAGGGATGATAGAAGATTTATTGTCGTACAGTATTTTTATTGGATCCAGACGTGGATAACTTATTAATATCAGACAAGGAAGCAAATTATATGTATGGAATTGCTTTTGAGACCACCACTGCATATTATCAGTATGAAATCACTTTTGTAAGTCAGTTGGAAAATGCATTTATATGTCTATGTCCCTCTCTTTATATGTAAGCTACATATTCATTACTGGTGTAAAATTATAATAGCTTTTTATCATAGTCTATAAATTCTAACAGCTCTAGAAACTGGTTATGTTGCCTTCTTATTGCATTTTCTAAACAAAAGTTTGTTTAAATGAAAATAAAAGATTTCAGGTCACCAGTAATAAATGTAAGGCAAAGGCCTATAAAGGGTAAATCCTATAAGCACTTCCTTGCCACCATCCTTTTCTGAGGATATCTCACAAGTGTTACTGGGAAACAAAAGGTGAACAAAAGGATACGTTTTTAATTCTGAGGCTTGTTAGTGTGAGTCCTGGAAAAGGGAGACTGATTTTGTGAAAATGGAATCACGTATATTAAGGCCAGGATTGCCTTATCTTGGAGTATTTTATTTTCTCTAAGTATGTATATGTAAGTAGCTGGGTATTGGAGTACAGGCCCAACAGTGGGGGCTTGCTCCCTTCCGAAATAACTTTGGATGACAGCAGTTGTGAACATTCACTCCTCCTTTATTCTCACATTTTTTTTTAAGTTTTGGGAGTCATTTACGGCTCCATCCATCCATCCATCCATATACAACCCATTTTCCCAATTTCTTTATGGGGTTTGGGTGTCACTTCAACAGTGACAGTAATCTAGAGCCAATGGATACTGCAATTAAAGTAGGGAGCTGAAAAAAAGTTACAGTAACAAAATGGACTCTAGTCATGAGTGATTGTAGGAAGGGAAGAGTTAAATGCGATATGAAGTCATGAAAATATTAAGACATGAAACCACAGAGAGCCATACACTACTTTGAACTGTTTAAGAATTGTACAGCTCACTAAATGGCCATTTTGTAATGTTTCTGTCTGTAATGTGCCTAACAAGCAAATCAGTCTCATACTGAAAAGATGGATACAAGCCCTATGTATAATGTTATGAGGAAACCTTATGTTTAGAGGTGGTGTATATCAGGAACTCGAAACGGCATAAAGCTGACCACCATTTTATCGGCATATGTGTCGAATCCCAGTTAACCGAATGGCCAGATCACAGAGTTTTTTTTCCTAGGTAAAAAAATTGGTTGGCTGTCACTGTGGATTTGCCCTTTTCCCTACTGTAGTGCGATCTCGGAGTTAGTATATTTAGTTAGGGGGTTGTGGGGGTCACAGCCCTGCACATTGGCGGGTGTGGGGGGCAAAGACCTCCACTTTGTAATGTTTGTACTGGTGTGTTGTGTGTAGTTGGCCTACTGATTTCTTTCCCTAGGAAAGAAATTGGTGATCTTGCCATTCAGTTATCTGGGAATTCGACACATATATGTCGATGAAATGGTGCTCAGCTTTATGCCATTTCAAGTTCCTGATATAGGTTAGAGGAGTTCAGAACCAGATAAAGAAAAAAAAAACGAAAAAAAAAAAAAAATCAGCTTGTTTAGTCTAAAATGTAAGAAAGTCATCTAATAGGGTGACTGTCCCTTATTTTTTTTTCCATCATACCATGGCTCAGTCTGTCATATACTGGTGCACACAAAGCAGTGACTTTCAGTGGTGTGCTGACTTCTGCAAACTGAAATCTAAACCAATGTTTAAAAGAATAATAAAAATGATGTGGGAGCAAAACAGTCACACTGTAAAATAAACTGGAGTGATGGGTTAAGTGGAAAAACTGCAGCACAAATGTTACAAGTTTTGAAAGAAAATTTGTTTGAAAGCAAGAAAAACATATATCGACAACAAATTATCATAACCTAAAGCTGTTAACCCGAGCTGCTCTGTATCCGGGAGATTTTTAACATTAACAAATCACTTAACTTTTGCTTTTCTCTTACCTTGATTGGGGTAAATAGTCCTGGGCTACTTGGCTTCAAGCCCAACAACCTACTCCCCAGTCCCCACTGTGCAAAGTAAGCAAATAAAAACGTAAAATGAATAAAAGCAATACATTTAAATTTTGTTATACTGTGTTTATTGCTGTAGGTCTGTGTTATTGCCACAGACAACTACAACATCCATAAGCACATTGAGAATCATCAGAAAAATAGCTACCACCAAATGCAAGTCTCCAGGCCCAAAAAACAAATATAGTCCAAATGTAAACAATCCAAAGAAGGACCAGGAGCAGGCTGCATATTCCAGTTTCAAAGTAGTTTATTCCAGAACAGACGACATCCAAACACAAAACAACACTGGCGCTTTCATAGGTGTGTACCCCACTTCGTCAGGTGTAACAATGTTTCATTTAAGCATCATTTTATAGAAGTGCTGCAAAACAGCCAATGACTGGTCACATGATATTTTTACTTAAAGCCACATAAACACATTTCCTTAAAGAAAGTGGTACAAATATAAAAGCATACATAATAATGTATTGAAAATGCACGAGACTTTATTAAAAGTATTAAAAATTATATATTAAAAAAATACATATATTAAAAACTAATACTTAAAGTCTAAACACATATGAAAAACGTTTTCATCGAAAAAGTGGTCTCTTCTTTGAAATAGGCTTCAGAGGTATATGGTCATTTAAACCATGCCCACACTCTGCTTTTAGTCTAACAATTCATTTGGCTTCTAAGGCCTCAGTTTTATTGCGGACGTCACCACCTCTGATATTCTCATTAACCCTTGCTATCACAATAAACTTAAAAATATGTCCATCATCATTGTCACTAACATGTTTAGAAAGTGCACTAACTTTATCCCTTCTATTAATATGATATAAATGTTCTCTAATTCGATCTTTAAGTGTCCTATCAGTTTTCCCAAAATATAATTTAAAACATTTCAAGCAATGCGCAAGATATACCACATGTTTAGTACTACATGTATCAGAAATTTTAAAAGTGTATCCCCTTTTTCATCTGGGTGCACAAATTTAGTACTGGTGTTCAGGTAACTACAATAATTGCACCGTCCACACATAGTTAAACCTTCATACTCTAAAGCTTTAAATTCATTTCTTGGAAAACATAGCTTCCTTTTAAGGGACAGCTCATTTTTAAACAAAAAACTAGGTTCATGGTCAATAACTTTACTAATGTCTTTGTCAGAGGTTAAAATACCCCAATTTTTCTTTATTATGCCCATATATTTATATACATCAGATAAGTAGTATAGGGGCATCTTAAGTTTCCTTGTAGTATTAGTATTTTTAATGTTACTAGAAGCACTTCTGTCTGAGAAATAAGGTTTTGCTGCTGAATCTCTAAATTTGGCCACTTCCTGTACATTATTATTTACCATCTTCTCATCATAACCTCTCTCTATTAAAATTTTAATAACATTGTCAGTGCAATCTATAAAGTCTGCTTCCCTTCCATTGAGCCTAGAAGCTCTAAAAGCTTGATTTCTTACAACATTCTGAAAAAAAATGTGCTGAGGGTGCATGCTGTCATGTGACAACAAAGTATTCACATGGCATGGTTTCTTGTATTGTTTTGTGTAAAGCCTGTTGGTGTCATCCCTCAATATCGCTACATCAAGAAAGCTGATTTCATCTACATAATGTATGGAAGTGAATTTTAAAAATGTGGTACTACTATTAACATAACACACAAATTCAGATAACTGTTGCTTGATTCCATTCCATAAAATAAAAAGGTCGTCCACAAATCTTCTAAAAAATAAAATATATTTACTATAAGGACCTTTTAACAAATATTCATCTTCCCAAACCACCATAACGGCATTGGCGTAGCTATTGGCACATGAGGTGCCCATAGCTACGCCATTGCTCTGCCAGTAAAAGTTTTTTCCAAATACAAAAACATTACAACATAGGACAATTTCAAGTAAAGCCTTTGGAAGTAAAATCTGCCTAACTTCAAAGTTAGAATAAGTCATAAGAAACTTTTTTATACTCTCAATTCTAATTTCATTCAGAATCACCGTATAAAGTGTGACCACATCCATGGTAACAAGTAAGTAATCAGCATTGACATCCAATGTTTGTATATGGTCATACAGATCTTTCAGAAAATGTTCAGTGTCCCTTAGGACCTGTGGTATTTCATTCAAAAATGGCCTTAAATTCTTTTCTATGTATATAGAAATAGGCTCAGTTGACCATCCTCTCCCTGAGACTATAGGTCTCATTGGTGGATTAGTTTTACTTTTATGAACTTTAGGTAATCTCTGCATACAGGGAATAACAGGATGTTCTATAAGAAAAAAGTTATAGAGCTCATTAGTTATAAGACCTTCATTCAACAATGCTTTTAACTTCTCTTTTATCTGATTAACCATTCTGTTTATGTTAACATTTGTAATTTGCATATAAAAACTGGTGTCTGCTAACATAGTCTGCATAGCTTGTGTTGACATAAGACATTAAACAGACACCTCATCTGGTTGACTTGAGGGAAGCTCAGGTTTTTGTGTGTTGGTTGTGGCATCATTCTTGGTGAGTGGTAGGATACTGGTCAGGGGTCAGGGTCATGGGGGCCCTGGGCTACGTAGCTCCTCTCCTCTATGTCTCTTTTCATTCAGGAGGTCCATCTCAGGCTCGTCGTCGTTCACACCGGACAATGAATGACTGAGTCATACTTTGCTGTGCTGTGGAGTGAGTGCTTGCTGTATGTGTGGGTGTTCTGGTGAGTGCCAGGCAGCACTGTGATGATCTTTCCTTGTTCAGTGGTGGTGGGGACGGTCAGTGTGTCTGACTATGGAGTCACCTATAACAAGTGTGTATGGCATTGTGTCTTGTGGATGTGAAAGAACCCACAGCACCTATTGAAAAGAGTAGGGGTCTTTTATTATTTACATTCCTCCACAGTTTACAATTTTTTGTTTCATATTTGTATAGACCCCCCCACTCCTTTTTCCACAACCACCATTTGATTTTATGTATTATATTTGGTATCATCCAATTTCCATTAAACATAATCACATTCAATCTTTCATTTCATATTACCCATAGGACACAAAACATTTCCTCTCCAAATTTTTGACATATTCCTTACTGCATTTCTCATGAAATCCATATTCAATCTTACCCATATTTATCTGTTTACATTTCCATCTGGAGCATTTCTTCCCGGGCCTCTGCTGAAAACAGGCTATGGAACCTAGTCGGACTTTCCCGGTCAACAAATGTTAAAAAAAAAAATATTTCTTTCAAAATATTCTTTTCTATTATTTTTCGTATAATTCTTTTACTCTTTTACATGTTGAAAAACATATTCTACAGTTTCTAATTCACCACATAAATGACACATCTTTTCATTTACATTTTTATAGGGCATATTTCCATTTATAGGTAAACTATTGATTTGTAACCACCATAACAAAGGGCCAGATTCAATAAAGCCTACACTAAGTGTACACTAAGTATGCATGATATGTATTCAATAAAATTCTTGTCACATTTTTTTGTGCTTGCTAGTTACTCAGAAAGATTACACTAAGACTATATGTAGTCTACACTTTGTGGCAACTTGTATGAATCCCTGTCAGTATTTAAAGCTACAAGAATATCAGTGGGAAAATTAAAATTAAGAGGAAGAAGGTGTACATTAAGTCTGTGTTGTCTGTTCATAGGTGTGTACTAGGCTAATAGCCCTGGAGCCTTTACAAGCCTAGACCATAGGATTACCCTGGCATCATGCCACCCGTTAAACATTTCCTGACCTAAATGATGCCAGGTCCTATGAATGTCTGAATCTGTAGTGTTTCTATATCAGCAAGACTGCTAGTAGGACAGTGGGCACTTCACATAAGCAGGACTAAAGTCAGTTATTGCAGAATCCTCCCCCCCCTCGCCTTTGGGACTACAATACACAATGCAGTTTACATGCAAATTAGAGCAGAACTGTCTCCCAATTAGAATGTACTGATTAAAAAAAAAACATGGTTCTCAATTTATGGTCAGTTATAAAAGGTATCATTCTTATAAGCAGTCTCATGTAAACACAAGCCTAAAACTAATACAATTAAAAATGTAAAACCTAATTGCTCTTAGGCAAGCATGATTTGGAACTGGCTTTCATTATAACAGTTAAAAAGTATGTCCATAATTTAAAATAAAAGCAGTGATTTTCAGTAATGTTTTCTCTCTGACTCTCTTGCTGCAAAAACTTCTTGTACTGTTCTAAAGAGGATGCTGTTAGAAAGCTCTGCTGCATTTTTTGGAATTCTAGTCTGAATCTCAGACTCAGTACCCCAATGGTCCTGCCCATGGAGGATTTTGAAGTAGCCATTATAACCCCAGTCTGTATTCCATGAGTTAGCAGCCAGCCAGTAAGGAGTGTTGTCTTCTATGCCCCAGTCCAAGATCTTAATAACATGACCCCTGACTGCTTATCCAGTGTGATGCCGGTACACACCTGAGTTATACAGCAGGAAGTCCTCATACACAGTGAAGTCCCCCTTCATTGGTCCATTCTTATAAATTTCTTCCATTATGCTTTTAGGATACAAGGTTGGGAGGGTGGCCTAATGGTTAAGGTGTTTGTCTTACAAACACAAGGTGCAGGGTTTGAGTCTCACAAGGGATAATTGGCTAGGCTTAAAATGGCTTGCAAGGGCAGTTAGCTTAGTACTAACCTATGAAAGGGCACTATAGGCAGATTCACCATAAATCTTGTCCTTTTCATATGAAGGAGTATAACCAGCATCACACTTTTTCACACAGGGTGGTGTGTCACCTCTTTCTCCAGAACATGGTGGATGTGAGCCATTCACATGATGTTCACAGGGAGGAATAGTATATGGCCTGCAACCTATGCCAGAACCATATAGGTCCCCCAGACACCAAGCCACTTTCAGTCCAGTACTGCCACAGTCCCCATGGATAGCCACCATTGCATCCCATTTCACACTCAAAGCCACAGCATGAAAGCAGATCTTCAGCAGATACCTCCACATTTTGCTTTCCCCTAGAATGGATGCAGACACAGTCACACATGGACTCTACAGCACCAAATGCCCAACATGAGCCCCAAGGTCCCTGATCCTGGATCTCTCGGATTTCTGGAAAATTGGGCCACTGACTTCATGACTCAAAGTTATCAGGAAGCTTCACTTTTCCAGAATAGAAAGTCTTTAAAGGCAATTTTGGTCCATGCAGAATTGTACCACACAGATGCTTCACATAACTCTGATCCACATTGTAAAAGGTTTGTCAAGCCTTCCATGTACTATTTCATTTGTTAATGTGGTTGATTATATCATGTGACCAGGTGGAGGAAGATTACAAGCTTCAAGAGTTGGCAAAACCCAGGAGGAGACAAACTGTAACTAATGAATGCCACATGATAGATGCTGGCACAACTTAAATGCAAAATGAAAGCTGCAGCTGACCGTCACGACCTTGTCTGTATTCCTCCCAAGCCCGTCTGCACTGTTCACTCAGAACAGTGTACACTTAGTGTAGGCTTTATTGAATCTGGCCCCCTGACATTCAACATTTTTCATACACCATTTATTTCTTTTTCTGAAATAACTCCTCAGTATCCTTGACTGTTCCATTCATGATCTACTTTGTGCTAAAAATCTCCTCCGAAGCCTTTGCAATAGTTCCATGGAATGAACATTCACCTCAACTCCTGCTTCACTGTCTATCATGTTGCACAGCATCCTCCTAGCTGCCACCATGCCTGGAATGGAACATGCACATGCACTCATAGGTTGTATGGACCATGCGCGCAGTAACAGTATGGGAAGTTCCCTGATGCCCTGGCTAAATTTCCCTTATTAGTAGTATAAATGCTACCTCTTATCTCCCCCCTGAAAAAAGGCTACTAACCTAGTGGGACAAACTTGGTCAACTAAAGATAAATAAATAAATAAATAAACAAATAAATAAAATTGGCTATGTCATGGTAGTGGTGCATGTAGGAGTGAATGACTTGAGATGGAAAACCTTTAAGACATGCACAGAGACATGTCTGAACTTTGCATGCATGTTATAAATGCAGATAAGACCATACAATAGACATACTCGGTATCCTACAGACTGCTAAGAGGTGATCTGTGTCTGGCATACAAGGCATCCTCATACCCATTACTGATAGTATTACTGACCATCAGCAAATCAAATGGCATCAGAAATACTTGGTCTGGGGATCTAAACCTCTTCTTCAACACCAACAGAATGGTTTGTTGGAGCAGGTATCTCTCATAGAGGATACCTGTGATGTGGGAAAGACTCCCTATCGAAATAAAACAAAGTTCATCCCTGCCCATTTTCAAGCACAACTAAAATCTATGGATAGGAAACAGAAAATGTATCCCAGGACTGCCCCCGGTACCACTAATGAATAGAGGCAGCTCCTTTATGCCTTATCCTATGCATGTGCCCCCTCAGATTATCTAGCATATGATACCACTTATTCTCATTAGGGGTAACATATAATTATTGACCATGGGATGGGTAAGGACAGTCTATAAACAAATGGGATAGGTTATCTTGAGCACAACAAGGGAAACCTGGGTAACCTTAAATTTTCCCACAAAGGCTTACCTTTGAACCTGTGTAAGTCATGGTTGAAAATGAATTCTGAGAGTTAATAACTTGGCCATCTTATGGGATGTATGAGTTTCATTTCTCCTCCTTGCTACTGCAGAACTACCATGCTAAATGATGTCTGCATAAATCGTTATCATCATCAGTCCCCTTTTTCCCATTTTCTGCACGGGGTCGGGGTGTCATGTCAACTGTCTCCATCTCTGTCTATTCAATGCCACTCTCCTGCCTTCTTTGACAATTACTTTTGACTGCCACAGATCTTCTCTCACTCAATTCATTCACCTCTTTGCTGGACATCCTTGTTTCCGCTTGCCTTTTTCCTGTCTGTCCCAAATCTTCTTCACTAGATTTTATTCTGCTTTTCTGCACATGCACCCGAACCACTGTAGTCTGTTCTCTTTGATCTTTTCTGTTATTGGAGTTACTTTGGCTTCTGCTCTTACATTTTCATTTCTTTGTCTGTCCCACAGTGTGCATCCTACCACCCATCTCAGGCACTTCATCACCTTCACCTTTAGCTTCCTCAACTGCTTTGCCTTTACTGCCCAGGTTTCTGTACCATACATTAATACTGGTCACACCACTGTTTTGTACACCTTGCTTTTCAGCTTCTTTGGCATTCATCTGTTATACTACACTTGGCACTCTGTGCTAGTTGGCTGCAGCCCCTCTGATTCTAGTTTTGACCTTCTTATTCAGACTTACCTTCTCCTCAATTACCCCTCCCAGATACTTGAAGCTGTTAACCTGTTTCACTATTTTCACTTCTGTCTCAGTTCTCAGATTCTTTTGAACTCCATTTGCTCCCATTACAACTGTCTTATCTGTACTCAGTCTCATCCCAATGTGCCTTCAGTTTTGCATTCCATTCCCCTATCCTTCACTGAAGTTCTTGCTCAGTCTGCATGTAATGCCGCATCATCTACATACAGCAACTTTGTTGATCTGTCCACTCTGACCTGTTTGTTAATGGAGTCCATCATCAGTATGAACAACAGTGAGCTCAGAGCTGAACCCACTCCCACTGGGAATCCCTCTGTGAGACCGAACACTGTTCGTACTTGAGTCATTGGGTCCTTGTTCACAGGAAATTCTACCAATATTTCTGGGACTTTGAACCACTGCAGGCTACCCAAATCAGCTTTCTTGGGACCCTGTCATATGCTTTCTCCAAGTCTAGGAATGCCCTGTTGGACTCTTTCCTCCTTTCTTAACTTCAAGTGTCTGTCTCACTACAAATATCAGGTCAGTTGTGCTTCATCCTGATCTGAATCTGAATTGCTCATCTTCCATCTACTTTGTACTTCTATGCATATTCCTTTATCAATCGCTCCCTCCAGAACTTTCATACAATGTGACAGCAGTTTGATGCCTCTGTATTGCCCACAGCTGTGGGTGTCCCCTTTGTTCCTGTACACTAGCATGAGTATGCTTATTCTCCAGTCATCTGGGATGTGCCTTCCTCTCCACACTGCTATGAGTACCCTCAGAGCCATTTCTCCCCTATCTCACCCAACATCTTGATCATATCTGCTGTGAACTCATTTGAGCTTGCTGCTTTCCCTGACTTCATTTTCCTTTGTACAGCTCTTAGTTCTTCTGTGGTGGGCTCCTCCTCTTCTCTCATCATAGGCTGTATCTGGGGCAGTACAGCATCTGTGAGGTTTTCTTCATGAAGAATTTGCTGGAATTACTCCTGTCATCTGTCTTTCATGTCCTGTGGACTTGTGAGCAGGTTGCTGCTGGCATGCCTTATGATGGGTGTCTGACTGTCTTCTTATTTTCTGTCCTTGCGTTGTAACCTGATGTAGTTTATTTGTGCCATTCTACTGACTTACTTTCCAAAAGCTGCTAGACTGCCTCTAATGCCTTGTTCTTTGCTACTGGAATCCCTTTTTTAGCTTCTTTGGTAGTCAACCAGTATTCCTTCATAGCTTGGTCCATCTTTTCTATCATCTTTTCTACATGCTTAAACAATGCAAAAAATATTTAGCAGAACACCAATTCATATGTTAAGCGCCAGAAAAAGGATGATGTAACATCACAAAACATAATACATCTTTGCAGTTTATGTTGTACTTGTCTTAAGGAAAAAATCAAATTAAATCTGCAGCTCTCTTACTGCATCATATGGAGGCAATGGTGTTTGTACAGCTTCTGGAAAGGGTGCTTGTGTGTATTTGTATTTTGAGTTTAGACCTAGCATGAAACAGTGCATGAGTTGGGACTCTGCTATTTCATTGTCCTGGCCATGTGAATTGTTTGCTGAGAGGACCAAGCTGCATGTAACAGCCCAGTATCAGAGCAAGGTGTGTCTTTTGTAGAAAACACGAGCATGTGAGCACACACACACACACACACACACACACACACACACACACACACACACACACACACACACACACACACACACACGTGTCTAACCATTTTCTAAAATTATTTAGATCAAACCAACTATAACCAACTATGGATGATGTTTTTTATGTGGGAGGGTGGAATTTTCATTTATCAACAGAGATGCAGAAATGTATATGGTATCATCTTGGCTAATCTAGCGATTATACCTGTCATCGGTTACTGAAGTCTACTTTTTGTCTCTATTTTTTTTTTGTGGAACAGGAAGGAAAATAATAATTTCCTGTGTAGTCACCCCATGTGTAAAAAAAATGGGAAAAGGGGTTGTGGATGGATGTCTGGATGTAACCTTGTGAATAGTGTAGTGTAGGCTTTGTAGCAGTTCCTGGCTGTCTGCTTCAAGCTGACATAAATGTGGCTAAGAGCAGATTTGCCATTGATGGGGAGTCTCTGTTACTGTTGCATGATGGCTCTGGCATCTCCATTCATTTTCCAGCCTGTCTATGATACCCATATTTGTCATATCTATGAAGGTCACATTATGGGGTAGCTGCTGTTAAAACTCTTTTTGGAAGGTTTTCTTTATTGCCGTCTCTGAAGCTTTGTGTGTGTGTGTGTGTGTGTGTGTGTGTGTGTGTGTGTGTGTGTGTGTGTGTGTGTGTGTGTGTGTGTGTGTGTGTGTGTGTGTGTGTGTGTGTGTGTGTGTGTGTGTGTGTGTGTGAAAATAATAGGCCAGAGCTTCTGGCAGAGTAGTATAATGGAAAGAATAGATAGGTGGATTATACAGTCTGAATTTCTGTTTCTGTCAATGACAAATGTACAGTTGCATAATGCATTCAGTGGCCTAATGCCTGGTGACAAGACAATGAGCAATGAAGCCTTCATGGAATATTACTAATAGCTTTTAATTTTCATCATGATGGCATTTTAAGTGAACTTATACTGCATTTTCATAAAGTAGAGCTACTATCATAGTAAGTGTAGTAATTTTGTGCAGTCGAAAGCTAGTTATGATTCATCCTTTGAGCTTTGCCAACCAGCTGCCAGTAGCTTTGTCTTGCCTAGATTAATTATTTTGAGGAACAGCTGTTAAAGTGAAACAACTGGTACATGGGAGAAAGTGTGAATTTACTAGCCAATGTTTGTAACTGCCAGTCCTGGTCTCAATACCTTCCTTGGTCAGACCTGCCATATTTTACCAAACGAAAAGCAACACAAATGGTTTAAAAGTGAAGACTGTGCTACATTAGTTTTATTAAGCTGAGGCCCATGGAGTGATAGGCTTCTAGAAATTAAAGGGATTTTAGATACTCTTTCATGTTCTTTACAGCTATTTTTAAATGTTTTAACAATACTTCCTGCATGGTTTGCTTGGTTAAGTTTAGATGTCTATAGCATTTCCCGAAATGGTGTTTAGAGTTTGAACAAGCCCAGTTGATACAATGGCCCACTGGTTTCTACATGGCTGTGCAGTTATATTACTATAAATTGCATGTCTGAACATCTGAACAAAACTGACAGAATGCTACTAAGGGGCTGTTTTATCCCAAAGCAGCCACAACTGTGAGATCGGTGAGTGTGTGTAATGGATTATTTTCTTCCAGGCTGCAGTGATTTTTGGACTGATTAAATTGCTTTTGGACAGCAGCAACACAGTTACACCAAGCAGGAAGCAAGGCACACGCTACTGTCAAAACTGGAGCAGGTTTTGTACTTCTGTTTGCAGTAATATACTCTTTGAACTGTTCCACAAACTTAACTATGTAAGCATGTACCATGATCCTTCAGACAGTAACAGTTAAGTGTTAACTTAAAAATTCCAAACCTCTCAGAGCGCAGTATTGTCACATGGGTAGTTTGTTCATGAAAACAATGAAAAGTCATGTAAGATCATTACAGTGTTCACAGGTACATCTGCAAATCATCTCTGAACTGGCCATCCTACAGACCTTAACTGTACCTTGATATCATGCACATAACAACTACAAACAGGACTGGAGAGAAGACACACTACTGGCAACATCCTAATCCCATCTTGAATATCTTCATCTGAATACCTAGAATGTGGACAAAATCCTTGTTTCTCAAATACAGGAAACAGATGATATACAGCAGCAGTCCTGAAACTCAACACATACCAGAGGCCCCCAGAGGTATGCAGTCATATGCTTTCTCCAGATTCACAAAATACAAGTACGCAGTTCTTAAAATGCCCCGATCCTCTCCAATATCTGTGTAAGGACAAATTGCTGACTGACTATTCCATGGCTGAGAAGGAATCTCCATTGCTCCTTCTAAATCAGTTACTCGTCTACCTGTGAAAGTTCCTTTCCAGCACCCTGGTATAGCCTTTGACAGACAGCTGAGAATTGATTTGTCTACAATTGCAACAGATGCTGTTTTTCCCCTTTTAGAAAATGGGACCCACAATTACTGTCTCTTCATCTAGGACCTCCCAGACAATGCCGAAAAAGTTCACTAACAATGGTCCTCTGACAGTGACTAGCACACTCAGTATTTGTGACCAGAGCTTTGTGACCAGAGCTTATCCACTCCCACTGCCTTATTACAGAAAAACTATTTAATAATGATAGTGACCTAATCTACAGAAATGGATCCAGATCTAACAATTGTTTCTGGCATTGCTTTCATAGAAAAAGCATGACCACCAGATTCAGGTCTTCTTTATAGTATTCTTTCTGCCTTCTGATGGTGTTCTACAAGAGGTCAGTGTTTCTCCACTTTTGCAGACAATAGCCTTGGCAATGTCCCACCATCCTCTCCTGAGCAGACAGATGATAGGTGAGTGCAAGATGATTTGAAATAACTTTTTTGAGGCTGTCCAAAAGTC